>NC_138029.1:12908942-13040700 GCF_964106645.2 Podarcis pityusensis
GTTAGGAAACGACAGAATTTTTCAAAATAGCATTTTTGCATTCAAGAGGAAAAAAATATTCATTAAGCAAATGGTGATAGATAGCAAGCTATGAACCCTGCAGATATCTGCATATATTTTTTTGAGGGGGGATTCTTCATTAGGTTAAAGATGGCAAGTACTTCAAAACCCTTTCAATCCTCTAAAATATTATGCCTATATAGTAGCCTGCCCAGTGTATTTGATTTTGCAATGTAAGTTACACAGGATTTCTGAACCTATTATGTGCTGCTGAAGGTGCAAAATGGAGGCGGTCGGAGGGATTTGCAAGCAGGGCGGGGGGGGGGGGAATGATGAGCAGGAGTCCTTCCCCGGCACCCCTCTTTCTTTGTGCCCTCCTTTCCCATTTGCCCAGGTTCTCAGAGGAAAGAGGGATCATGGGAGGTGACAGCAACTGGGTGTCTAGTAAAGGACAAATATATAATCCATGCACACGAGGCTGTGCCAGGCAGTGCCCCGTGAGGCTGCTGACCTCAAACTGCTACAAGGCTAATTGATTTGTCTTTTTCAAAAAAATCTGTCTCATTTTATGAATGCAGATTGTGGCCTTCTACACCATGGTCTAACTTATGTTTCAAGACCAAGATATTATGGGCCATGATCTTGATGTGCGTTGGAGCTGTCATTCCAAGACCAGCTGATCTGCCAAAAGTGGATAATTATGAGGACTGATAATTATACTGTCTTCAAGTTCCAAGGCAGTTTGCCTGTGAATTACCAAATGTGAGGAAGGAAAGTAGGAGAAGGCTATTCGGCTCTCATGTCCTCTTTGCTGGCTGCGTGCAGGCTTCCAGTTGGCTACCTTATGAAACATGATGCTGAACTAGACGGTGATTTGGTCTGATCTAGAAAGGCTCTTCTTGGTTTATTTGGAGATTTTAAACAAGGACCAAACAACTGCAGCGGACAAAAAGCGAAGATCAGGTTACCTCATCATTGAGCCAATTGAGGTGGTTAAGAGTCTGAATATCTTTCCTAGTTATTGTCAACCGGAAGGCTTCGCTCAGCACCTCATCCTGGTTCCCGCTTCGTAGTACACTCTTTATTTCCCTCTCCATTTCCTAGAGAAAACAAAGAGAGATGCATACAGCAAGTAGTTTTGGCTTTTCCAGCTGAAAAGCTTTGCCTGAGATAACTAGTTAAATTTGTCTCATTACATAGAAAGGGCTATAATAATAATAATAAATAAATAAATAATAATAATAATTTTATTTATACCCCGCCCTCCCTGGCCAGAGCCGGGCTCAGGGCAGCTAACACCAGTAAAATTACAATAAAAACATAATGGGGGCAGGGGACAATTTAAAATACAGGTTAAAATGCAATTTAAAATGCAGCCTCGTTTTAAAAGTAGCCCATGGATCAAAACCGTAAGGGGAGGGAAAACATAAGAGTCAGACTGAGTCCAAACCAAAGGCCAGGTGGAACAGCTCTGTCTTGCAGGCCCTGCGGAAAGATGTCAAGTCCCGCAGGGCCCTAGTCTCTTGTGACAGAGCGTTCCACCAAGTTGGGGCCGGTACTGAAAAGGACCTGGCCCTAGTTGAGACCAATCTAACCACCTTGTGACTTGGGACCTCCAAAGTGTTGTCATTTGTGGACCTTAAGGTGCTCCGTGGGGCATACCAGGAGAGGCGGTCCTGTAGGTACGAGGGTCGTAGGCTGTGAAGGGCTTTAAAGGTCAAAACCAGCACCTTAAACCTGACCCTGTACTCCACCAGGAGCCAGTGCAGTTGGTAAAGCACTGGATGAATGTGATCCCATGGCAAGGACCCCGTAAGAGCCTGGAATCATGGTCTTAATAGCTGAACAGTGCTAGGTTTGTGGATGGCCCCGCTAGGAGGAGGAGCCTGCACAAACAATTCTCCAAAAACCACTGTACATAAACCAGCATGTCAAGTGGGCAGGCTAGGCTAGAACACTTCTCCCCATGGTTGCTTTTCTATGTACAGAGATGTTCTGTTCTGTTTTTTATTAGAGCACAGCATTCATGCAATCTCCGCAAACTAGAATCTCAAATAGTACAATTGAGGAGCAGCTTTATCATATAACCACAGCTGTTTCTGTAGATTATCTCCAAAGCCGGTCAAGCTTTTTAACATTTGACATTAAAAAGTTTACCTCTGTAATTTCAGGGAACTCTTCCTCCCCATCAGTGGACTTTTTTTCTTCTGGCACAATCGTGACAGGAATCTCCTTCTCGAGAGGTACTCGCAAATGTAAGTTGACTGAATCAGGTACCAAAAAATCCTGTTTCTGCAGCCTCTGAAAGACACATCCCTAAGATAGTAACATCTCACTTTGCAACTTCAGTGTCTATCTTATTTTTGCACATATGATTCAGGCATGCAATTTTAATTTAGAATCCAACTTCACCAGTGGAAAATATAATGGAGAAAAACTTTGTTTGACTTTAATAGGTTTTTGAACACATCTTGGTCCATATCTTGCTTATCAATTTGCAATTCAAAGCAAGACAAGCAGGTCATAAAAGTTGGGTGGGGGAGAAATATCCATCTTTACTTACAGCCTTTTGGGTGTTTCAGCGATTATTATCACTAGCAACAACAGGCATGTAACTGGAGAAACCAGGCAGCCTTCCCAACTGTGATATGTGTTAAAAAAAACCTTAATCCATTTATGGGCAGGCACCAAGTTTTGTTTTTTATTGTTCTTTGTAATATTTGGTATGAAGAGCATTTGTAAGCCTGATGGAACATTCAATAAACCAAGATTGTTTATTAGATACACACACAAAATGCATTTGAACATCTTACCTGCTTCTGCAATTGCAACGCCAAAGCTTTTTGCTCTTCTATCTGTCGCCATCTCTCACGGGCTCGGGAATCATATACGCTGGTTCTAGAAACATTTTTGTATGCAGCAGATTGAGAATTCAGCATTAGCAGCAATGGACGTATGCATCATTGACACTTTCAAATATAATCAATCTGACCATTTGTTTAGGCTCCTGATCAATTTTTATGGCAGGGCCACTTTGAAGTGAAGGATGGAGAGGGCTGGGTCAGACTGACTCCATCTGCCAAACTGGGATGCCAGTAAGTCCCTGTTGGCACAAGCACACCAGCCCCTTCATGCACCTTTGTATGAAGAGAGAACTGAGCTGTGTTTGCCAAGGAGAAAAAAATGGCCCTGGGTATCATTATTGCTGGGACACGGGTGGTGCTGTCGGTTAAACCACAGAGCCTAGGACTTGCCGATCAGAAGGTTGATGGTTCGAATCCCCGCAACGGGGTGAGCTCCCGTTGCTCAGTCCCTGTTCCTGCCAACCTAGCAGTTCGAAAGCACGTCAAAGTGCAAGTAGATAAATAGGTACTGCTCTGGAAGGAAAGTAAATGGCGTTTCCACATGCTGCTCTGGTTCACCAGAAGCGGCTTAGTCATGCTGGCCACATGACCCGGAAGCTGTACGCCAGCTCCCTTGGCCAGTAAAGCGAGATGAGCACCACAACCCCAGAGTCAGCCACAACTGGACCTAATGGTCAGGGGTCCCTTTACCTTTACCTATCATTATTGCTAGCATCTGGTTTAAATGTAAAAACTCATCTTTACCCCTTATGAAGATCTATCTTACGTACATTTTAACTATGCAACCAGATTACACAGAAGGCCCCTTGCCTTCTACTTATGCAGAAACCATTCACAAGTGTCACAAAGGCCACAGAGAGCTGCCTAGTCTTCCTGAAGGGCTTTATTCTCTCTCTCTTTGAGGACAGCTTTGGTAAGGCACGGATTACCAAGATGAAAGGGTAGAATGTGAAATGAAAATTCTTCCTGTCACAAGTGAAGTTAGGTTACTACTCCCAATATCAACAGCATTTACCCCCAGCGAATATGAATTTAAAAAAAAATCAAAATTATGCTTTATGTATGTTTAATTTTAGTTTGCATTCAGTTTTGTTGTTTCTCTTTGCTTTTGGTTCACATGTTCCACTGTGTTCTTGTTTTAATTAAATAATTTTTTTAAAAAATATTACAGCTGAACATTGGGAATTTACATTCTACCAGACTTTTCCCAAAACTAAATTTCCTTGCAGCTAGCAACGGTCAATTAATCAATGCACCCTGGCATTCTCTATGAATCCAGGCCTGCAAGCTATTCTTGGGGTAGTCCTGGCTACTCCCCAGAGCTATGCTGATGTTTAGAAGGGGGTAGAAAAGCAGCTTCTCTCTTGCATTCAACAATAATAAAACCATATCCAAACTGACTGACAAGAAGCATGGGGGAGAAAGCTAGTCATACCTCGGGTTACAGACGCTTTGGGTTGCGCAATTTTGGATTGCGCACCGCGCCGAACCCGAAAGTACCGAAACGGATTACTTCCGGGTTTTGGTGCTTGCGCATGCGCAGAAGCGCCGGATCACAACCCACGCATGCGCAGATGCGGTGCTGTGGGTTGCGGACGTGCTTCCCGCACGGATCACATTCACAACCCGAGCATCCACTGTATTAGGTAAGTATTTCATTAGCAAAAAATGGGGGGGGGGGGAGATCCAAACTTTTGACAGCTGTTTCCTATAGGAGTTCAGGGGTATCCACCTGGCAATCTCCACATGTTTTTTGACAGCAGCTTCCATCAGCCACAGCCAGCATGACTAATGGTCAGGGCTGATAAGAGTCGTAGTTCAACAATATCTGATTGTGCTTGCTACAGATCATGGCTGCTTTGACCCATGTTGGGAAGGCAGCAACAACAGCCTGGAAGCTGTGTGCTTAAAGAGAAGGCAAACTCTTGGAGACATTGGATATGATGACTATATGAAACAAACGCAATCATTAATATTAAAAAAACGAAATGACTTACAATTCTTTGATCCACAATTCAGCCTCAAAGAAAGGTGTGCTGAAAGAAAAAGAATACAACAAACTGAGAATGCTTATTCTGTGGGGAAATAGCTGAGAAGAATAGAGGGGATATTTGTTACAAAAGTGGCAGGTGCCCTGTCTTCTTTATCCAGAAGTCCTGCCTTTTGATATCAAGTTTATACAGCTTGAAATAATTTTTTATGACTTTTTTTACATATAAAAAGTTAGTTTTAGAGCACTGTGTGACATATGAACATGCCCCAAATAGTAGAAAGAACATATATTCTCATGCCTCCATTTCTATGGGGTGGCAAGAGTGAATATTTTACCCCGTCCTTAATCCTAAACCCAATATCGTAGTTTCAATGTGTCAGTCTACTGACAACGCTCTATTTAAGTAAGTTTTGTGTTTAGGGTCTTCAGGAGAATCTAGGCATCTTGGATTCCATGGTGCCTCTTTGGAAAGGAACCTATATTACAGCATTGTTCTTAACTGTGATGCAGGTGTAGACACGTATAATGTTGTTCATACATGCACCTCTCCTACAAACAAAATAAAAATGTGCTCCTGTTGCTCAAGGAAGGAAGCAGTCACGCAAGGTTGGCAGGTCATGGACATGTAGGCACCATGACAAGTCCTGTTCCTACAACGTCATTTGCACCCCTTATTCCTATTGATGGGTTAGTGGGCAGAAGACATGGGCCACACGATACCCTAAAATAAACTTTTTCAAAAAAATTTTTTTTACATAAGTTTTATTTCAAAAAGCGGGTCTTCAGGATAAAAGGGTGTGGGACGTCCATTAATTTCAATCTGACAAATAGTAGTCCCCATTCTTCTGAGGTGATTATTTTAGCTGAAATTCCACTGAACAGTAGTGCCATCCTTGGAAGAAAAGTGACAATGAAGATTGGTGGTTGCTCAGTCCAGCTGTACAGGCTGCAATCAAATGAAGAGAAATTTCAACTTAAAGGGACACTGGGGAGCCCCGAGGGGTGGGTGAGAAGGTTGGAACGGGCCATGAGGCTTGCCTAATAAAGTGCAGACAGGGATGCAGTGCTGGGGATCTCTCACAAGATGGCACTGCAAACAGGCTACATAAGAAGCCAGTAGCAGCAATGACAGAAAGATCTCTCCCTCTCACAAACACACTCACTCCCAGTACGTTTCCAAGCACAATTCAAAGTGTTGGTGCTGACCTTTAAAGCCCTAAATGGCCTCGGTCCAGTATACCTGAAGGAGCGTCTCCACCTCCATCGTTCTGCCTGAGGTCCAGTGCCGAGGGCCTTTTGGCGGTTCCCTCACTGCGAGAAGCCAAGTTACAGGGAACCAGGCAGAGGGCCTTCTCGGTAGTGGCGCCCGCCCTGTGGAACGCCCTCACACCAGATGTCAAACAGAAAAATAACTACCAAACTTTTAGAAGACATCTGAAGGCAGCCCTGTTTAGGGAAGCTTTTAATGTTTAATAGGTTATTGTATTTTAGTGTTTTGTTGGAAGCTGCCCAGAGTGGCTGGGGAAACCCAGCTAGATGGGCGGGGTATAAATAATAAAATTATTATTATTATTATTATTATTATTATTATTATTATTATTTATTATTATTATTACTCTCTAACTCTGTGGGAGTAAGTCTACTTGTTCACCCATGAACTCCCTGCCCATTAACATACATTTGGCACATACTGCCACCTACAGAGCATATTATATTGAATTTCTGGGCTCTGCTTTTGTATTGTTTTATGATGTGTTTTTACTACTACGTTATTGTCCATGGCTTTAGATACGCTTTGGTCTAAACCACTAAGCCTAGGGCTTGCCAATCGGAAGCTCGGCAGTTCGAATCCCCAGCTCTTGCCAACCTAGCAGTTTGAATGCACGTCAAAGTGCAAGTAGGTAAATAGGTACCGCTCCAGTGGGAAGGTAAACGGCGTTTCCGTGCGCTGCTCTGGTTCGCCAGAAGTGGCTTAGTCATGCTGGCCACATGACCTGGAAAAACTGTCTGCGGACAAACGTCGGCTCCCTCGGCCAGTAAAGCAAGATGAGTGCCACAACCCCAGAGTCGTTCGCGACTGGACTTAACTGTCAGGGGTCCTTTACCTTTACCTTACTACTACAGTATTGTCCTTGGCTTTACATACTTCTTTAATACAAAGTGGTAGCATTTAAAATGTTATATACACACAGTATCTGCATCTATAAATACCCTGATCCCTGCAATTTCCTGCCTCCTAACTTTCACAGCCTGGAAGCAGAAACAAAATGTGACTGTGAAGTTACAGATTGAAAAGCAAACTAACAAAAAAAACCCCTTATGATAATCATAGTTGCAGATCAGAAAAAGTGGTCAAGATGCTTTGCCGGATTGAAACCCAAAATTTCTGCCCAAAGAGGGCCACAATCTAGCTGTGGACTGATCAGAATCTTCACTGAGTAGCCAAGCTACTACTACAAGCTGTCATCTGAGCAATCTAATAACAGAGTTAAAACCCACTGGCAAAATAAATTTAGGTAAGACAAAACACATAGAAAGCTAAACCAACAGGCCCAAATCCAGAAGGGACAAAAGTAATGTAACAGTCCCATTGGGCAATAAATGTTTTGAGTTGAATTCAACCTCACCCTATGATGAACATTCCCTCTGTACAAGCATTTTAGCTTACCAGGCAAAACATCCTACGTGTTCTCCACCATTGCCTTTCATGGGTTTGCCTGGACCCCGCCCCCCGCCCAAGTCAAGGGGGTGCAGGAAGGAGAGAGGGAAGCCCTGCTGTACCAGTGGAAGTCCTTGCACAGGGCTTCCACTAACGGAGCTTGCTAAGGTGAATGTAACTAACTTGTCCTATCAATTTCAATAGGACTTGAACACAACTTTCTCTGTTAGAACCTTTCCCCCTCTATTTTGCATCAAGGGGAGCTCTCAGCTGTGGTCCGCACAAGGAAGACACTTACCTTGGTGCTGGAGATTTGAAGTCTTGGCCATTGAGCATTATGACAGAGTCAGATCCTAAATGAAGAACAAGCAATACTAGATATTAATCTTTATGAATGCACCTCTTTAAAACAAATCCATACCATCCAGATCCTCCCATTTTGTTTTGTGGGTTCCAGTTTAGCTATCAGTTTATTACGCGATTGTAGATAATAATAATAATAATAATAATAATAATAATAATAATTGCCTTAAGTTGCAATCCTGAATGCAGGCCATCTGAATGTGGAAATTACTTCCATGTAAACGAGATTGGGAATGGATTGCAAGGAAACATATAGGCCATCTTACAAATATGTTGCAACAATCTGTTAATGATCTTCAGAAAGTAAAAACTAAGAAGGGCTGAGCAGGAGGAAGAAGAGTCTAATTCTTATCTATTGTTTTCACCTTCAGCATGCACATCCAATGCCGACACACTATTTTGCCGAGCTGCTGTATTGGTGTCCTTGGCCTCAAAGGTAACACGTGAAGGGAAATTATGGACTGGATGTGGGAGTGGTTTGTGAGAGTGTTGCTCCTGAGTCCTGAGAACACCGGATGATTGGTTGCCTGCGGTGGGACAATAAGCTTCAAAAGGTTTCCTACTCTGATTTTCAGCTTCTTTCACAAGGTTTTTATTGGAACCTGTGCATCTGGGTCTGAAAACAAACAAACAAAAAAGATCAGGGCTTCCACCAACAAACTGAAAACATGAGGAAGATAATGAGCTAGCAGCGTATTTCAGAGACTCACAGGTTGAGAGACAACAACGAAGAGGACTTTGAGACTGAGCATTTCTTCCCTGTAACCATTTGAATCAGCTGCCTGTAAATCTCTTTTTCTTCCTCTCGAACTGTCTGTGGAGAAATAAACACACATATTTCAACCAGCCAAACAGTTCAATCTTGGCTCTGCAGAGACATGCAACATCCTGTAGTATAGAAAGAGTCCACATATTTATCTACCTGACACCAAAGGTTTTCACTTAAAAAAAAAAACCAACAAAAAAACCTAATGGTTTAAGGCTCTGTGACAAAGACACACATCATGAGAGGCAAAATTCTTTTTATGTATTTTTTAATACACTGCTTAATTCCAAAATTCACAAACACCAATACGCAAGAAGAAACCAAAGATCAGGGTCAGATGCTCTAAAGATTTCAAAGAAAAGGGTCGTAGAGAAGAATAAAATGCCTCTTCCCAGCACTGCAAGACTGTGAACAGCAAAACATAATAGTGTATGATTTGGCTTATTTGTTTGGACACACCTACTAATTGGTCTAAGGGCATGTCTTCACATCTGTAGATTTATCTTTCTTCCCTACTCATGTTCTCTTCCCCTCTTTCCTTTATCCATCTATTCCTTCCTTTCCAAGGACTCCTTTCCCAAGTAGTTCCCTTAATCTACTCAACCCCTGATTTTTCTACTCCTCTTAGTCTAGGCCCATATCTCCCGCACAACCCAAGATCAGAGAGATCAGTCAAACATAGTCAAAGACGTGCGCATGTCTAGCAAACCCTTCTGTGGTAATAGGGAAATTAAGCCAAACACTATGAGAGATGTCACCCCCAGCACAAAACAATTGGGGGGAGGGATAAATCTGTAAAACCCATGAGAAGTCAAAGCATAAGGCTCCTCTCATACAGGAAACTTTATTCTCTCTCCTTTTTCCCTTCACCTACCTCTTCTGCGGTGCTGATGGATCTCCTTTGGGATTTCTTGGGACTTAGTAAGCTCCGACGGCATGGAGCACTCCATGATGGACTAGTAACAGACTTAATTGGAAAGGATTTTTCAAATGCAGAAATATGGCAATGGTGATTCGATTTCCCTGCAAAGGAATTTGATGTCGCACTGCAGAAAAAGTTCAAGGTATTCGATTAGTAAGCCAGTACTATAAAGCTATTCAGATTTTTGTTTTCCATGCTGCATAAACCCAAGCAGAAAGCCACAGCAACCCTGCCTCATACTTTGGAAAAGTTAAAAGGTAGCACTGCTTTCCTCCTCCTCTCGAAGAGAATAACTTCAGGCTCACTGTGACAAACCATCTTCTTCCAGCAGATGGGGAATATTCTGGAGCAGGCTTTCATTATCATTAAGAATTCCCACCCCACAGTTTTCTGCTTACAATACGAAAATCAAAATATATAAACTCCATACACTACCCCACCAACGCACTGCTAAATTTTATGAATACAGAACAAAATCTAGTGAAACCAAATGTACCTTTGACTTTTGCGTGCATCAAAATATACGCTGCGGTTTGCTCTAGGCTTCTGTAAAACAGGACCTAGAGTAGAATCACAATTCCTCCACTGCCCATTAGCACTTGTTCCAAATGGTCTTTGCACTCCTGCTGCCTGATACCTCTCAGGGGATGGAGGTCCTGTGAGAAAGAAGCATTGAACAATAAATGAAAAGCCAACCGATTCACTCCCAAGTTATCCCTTACAAACAACCTAATTATATCAAGCATGACAGGGCTTCAGAGGAGTTCCATGAATGTATTTGCATCTCCCTAGTTAGTATCAATTAACTAAAAAGGCTATAGAAGTTTCAAATGAGATTCCACCAGTAAAACTGCAACAAGCCTGCCTCACTATTTAGCAAGCTAGTTGCTCAGGTTGTGAACTGCAGCCTGTTCTTTTAAGAGTACCTGCATGATTTTCGGCAACATAATCCCAATTAACAGGTACTCGGGAGGAGATCACTGGTTAACCCAGGTCTGGTCACCTGGCAGCCCATATTCCAGACTGTATTGAACTATAAGCAAAAATGTAGTAAAAGGTCTTCCCAGGTTTATTCATACATTTCAAAAACAAAAGCATTTCAGTTTAATATTATGCAGAAAAATCAAAGTGAGACAAAATGCATCATGTTTGTAGTGTGTTATGCATACACGTAAAGTACAGCAACACACATGTACTCGGTAACTGTTAACTCTTTATTGCTGGTAACATCAACTTTTATCACGGAGCCCAAGTTTAGTCTGCGTTGCAAAATGAACTTGGCCTCTGGACCACAGTCTGCTCTGGATAAGACTGGGCCCCAAGAATACAGAACAGGGTCCTATAATTTAACATGCTCACTGCAAGACACTAAACTAAATCAAAAAGCATCTAGCGAATACAAGGGAACTTGGACAGCTTTAAAGTGAGAAGTGAGGTTACAGGGAACCAGACAGAGGGCCTTCTCAGTAGTGGCGCCCGCCCTGTGGAACGCCCTCCCATCAGACGTCCAGGAAATAAACTATCTGACTTTTAGAAGACATCTGAAGGCAGCCCTGTTTAGGGACGTTTTTAATGTTTGATGCTTTATTATGCTTTTAATTTTGTTGGGAGCCACCCAGAGTGGCTGGGGAAACCGAGCCAGATGGGCAGGGTAGAAATTAATAACAATAATAATTAGGGAGGTGTTAGCCAAATTAATGAAGGCTAAGCTTTAAGTAGCTGCTCGTTATGATGGTTGTGTATCAAAGGCTGTATGAATATCAGTTACTGTGGCACATCCCTGGGGGGGCGGGGGGGGGCGGGGAGAGCTGCTGTACTAATGTCTGGCTTGTAGGCTACCCTTGGGCATATAGTTGGCCATTGTGAATCGGATTCAGTGAAACAGAAAACCCCCAGTATAGTATGTGGAGGGAGGTTTGCCGTTTGGCAGGCAGAAATGCTTGCACTGACAGAGCGATCAACTTAGCATAATGCTGATTTCCACCCTAAGAATAAAGGGTGGTGGGTTAGATGGACCTGGATAAGAACCCTGTAGGACACTTTATGTTCTTAAGGAATATTTCAGTAGAAATAAGGCATCCATTTGGTCAAATGCATTCCTCTATACAGTAGAAGCTTAGACTCAACCATAAACTAGAGCAAGGCAGCAGGAAATTTCACTGCAGTGTTACAATCAGCACATATTTTAAAAGCTTTGAATTGGTTTTTCAATGAACCCAAGTCAGCCTCGCCTTACCTGAATAATAGCCGAAACTGCAGGAAGTATTTCCAGTTGGACAAGTAAAAGGCCTCTCCAGACGATCAAACTTGTTTGATGAAAACTGCACAAAAGAGGCCATAAAATCAGAATATATTCAAAGGAAGGATCACGTCTGGGTGAAGTGTGTGTGTGTGTGTGTGTGTGTGTGTGTTTTCATGCGTAATAGAAGAACTGTGCAACTCTTATTATCATTAGCCACAATGTTATAAGTGAAACTAGACCTGAAATATATGGAGAACCTCTAGAATTTTGCAACTTGAAAATATCCTAAAAAAGATTACGCAAATGTAAAGAATGGCTCATTTAGGATACAATGCTGCATTCAAAGTTTGGAAACGCTGCAGAACTAATCACATACCTATGGCCAACTAATAATAATGCCTTTTGATTGTCTTCAGCCTTCCTACATTGAAGCTTAGGGGAATTATGCAATAGTGACTCATTATAAACCTCAACATCTTTCTCTACATGACTTATTTCTTTTTTTTGACAAAGTAATAATCATAAATAAATAAGAATAAAAATGTGCACCCCACCACTGAGACCATTCCATTGTAACTATCCAACCTCCCAAAAGTTCAACATCTCTTGCGATGGTTTGACCCCTTTCCGTTTTAACAGTACAACTTCTACACCCTCTGTATCTCCTCAAAATCATTTCTTCTGCATATTCCCTGTCTTACGTTAATGGCACATGTTAATTTATAATTAATAGCTATATAAATCTCTTTATACCATTCTCCATTTTATATTCTGCTTGCCCTTCCACTTCCTAGCTATAATAATTCGTGCAGCTGTCAATAAATTTGTGAGCAAATCCTTCATAGCCTGTGAACCTTCCACCCCATCGTAAATTGAAAATAATGCCACCTCTGGACTTTTGGTCAGCTTTATTTAACCCAGTGATTTCTGTTATCTCCTAGAAAACCTCTACATGACTTCTGCCCTTCCAACTCACTTAGTAATTATGCAGCTGTCTAGTCCTAATTGACAGTAGAAAGTTTTACTTTATTTTATGGTATGAAATAATAAACCCAGTGGTCCTGAATACAAATTCATCTTCACACACTCACGGTGAACTGCCCTGAGATCTATGGCATAATTTTTTTAAATAATAATAACAACAAACTTGTAGAAGATAAATATCTGAAGCTCCATTAGAACAGCTGGATATGTCCCCAACTTCATTCTATTTGGTATATATTGAAATCAACCAAGTTAAAGGCAAAGCAATCCTAAAAGGGGGCCAGCAATCCAAACACCACATTCTGCCAGTGGTCTCTTACTGCCCACTTGAGTGGGGATTGGGCTTTCACCACAATGGAACACCACCCCCATTCCAGCAGCCAGTAGACTGCAACACTTCCAACTAACCAATCAACATTGAGAAGTTGAGGTTGCAGCCAAGTGTTATAATTCAAAGAGCAAAAATTAGCCTCATTACTTTTGGAGGAAAAATTACAGTAAAAAATAAATAAATAAATACAGCTAAGAAATAAAAGCAGCTCATTCTCAAACCTTGTTGCCAGACAATGGAAGCTGATCTCCTGAGAGAGCGTTCTGCTGTAGAGGAAGAGTCTTGAACACAGAAGTGTGATTAGCTAACCCATAGTCTCCAGCCTCCATCTTCATACAATCGGCAGTTTCATCTGAAAGGGAAAAGCTCCTTAGTGTATGATTCTCAGGAAGAAAGAAAGTGTACACAATCCAAGAGAGGTTTTCACTTCTGCAAGCTCCTGTTAAGCAAACAGGAATTTCCAGGTGGCGCAGCTGGGACTTCGGCAGGAGAAATTCCCCGTAGACTACATACCAGTGAAATAACAAATGCCAAAGAAGCAAATACAAACCCCAAGAAAGGAAAACACCAGAAAGAGACCATGCATGAACTTTGTTCACACTTGTAACAAGCTTCATACAGAAATCAAGGTAACTTGGCAAAAACCTTGAGCAATCATATACACTACAACAGGGATTGTCAACCTGGTGTCCACAAATTAGGTTTTAACTGGTATCCCAGACACTTAGTCAGGACTCATAGCTGGCTTCCTATGGTAAGCATAACGTTGTCAGGGATGGCTACCTAGTTTTATGGTATGCCACACTCCCAAGGGCACCTATTTTGTGACTGGTGCCACCCAGCACTCTCTCAAAATTCAAGGTGTGCCCACTGGTCCAAAAAGGTTAGCAACACCTGTACTACAAACTGTAGCTCTCACATCTCAAAAGGTGTAATTTACATTCTTCACAAAGCTAAATTTAAGAGAGACGGTAGGTAGCATTTCAGTACGTTCGGATGATAAGCAGCAGCCTCGAGGTACATAAAAATAACCCCTCTCTGTCACATAACCTTGCAGCAGCTAAAATCATCTGTTTGCCAAATGGAGAAAAATAAGGGATCTTTTCCAACTTGCCAGAAACCTCTCACTACCACTGCACCTGCTCATTTACTGGTATAGATGGCCAGCATATGTTTGCAGGGAACCAAAAATGCACACAGGATGCAAAGCAAGCACATAGTATGTAGAGCAACCCCCTAAGAAGCAAGGTGATATTAAGCATGCCACAGCAAGGTTGAGGAAGCTGCTGGTTACAAAACTAGAGTGAGACAGATCCTAAAGCTCAAGCAGGAGCATAAACTGGGTAAAATCCTAATGTGTAATTCCTGCATATCACCACAGGATTTCTCCAGACTGGGCCGTTAAGTAGGTCTGAAAGTGTCTGAAAAGACATGGAGATTCTATTGAGGAGTTCCATTTGATGTAGGTTTTATAATGATAAAGGGTGCAAGACAAAATGGGCTGATATAACATGCACAGACTCACCCATTCCTGAACTGCTCACATAACTGACTCATATGATAGAAGTTTCAAGTGCCTGAAAAGAGCAAGATGTATAACATATTAAGGATTTAGACCAAACCCCATGGAACATTTGTCTAGTACAAATACCCAATTTCTTGAGTAAAAAAGTTGGAAGAAGAGTTGTGAAGTCTAGAACAAAGTACTGTAATCACACATTGTATGGAAAAAAATATACATACTTTAACAGTGAAGGAGAAATAAAAAGTTTTTAAATATTGCTGTTTCTGCTCTTCAGAAATCAAGACTACAATGTTTTTGCTCTTTCATTACCATGTCTACTCGGAAGTAAGTCCTACTGATTTCAATGGGGTTTATTATCAGGTAAATGGGATTAATAATGCAGTTTTATTCTAATTAAACAAGGGTGCAATCATATTAGTGTTATGTTCATGCATAGTGATGTTAAATTTTCGAGAATAATCTTCTGGAGAATATTCTCCAAAAGATTATTCTCGAGAATTTAACATCATAATTCACGCAGATCACCAAATTGCAAATGTTCATAGCTGCATATTATAGTTCAGAACCCTTCTCCTCTCACCATTCTGACAAGTCAAAGGCCACAGACTCTTTGTTGTACAATTGAAATACAGCTTTATATTCACTGCATCCTTAAGAAACTAAATATTCCACACTATCCTTTTCCACTGACTAAAAGTTGGCAGTGGAACTAGTTTTTCAGGGTGTGGTCACCCTACTAATTGTCCTGTATTACCATGATTTTGCAATTAAATGAACTACTAAACTGCACTGGAGACAATGTTTCAAAACATGGAGGATACATTATATCAGAGCTTTCCAAACTGTGTCGTGACACATTAGTGTGTCGGCTGCAGTGTGTCACACAAACACTCCCCAAACTTCTCCTGGGGCTGGAAAGGGGCTAGTAAAACTGAAACACTGTGTCACGAAATGAAGCATGTCTAAAAAGTGTGTCACCAACATGAAGTTTGGAAAGCTCTGCATTACATATATGATTGGGTGCTTTATCTCCTAACCTCTGACTTCCCCCTCCTGTTCTCAGAAGGCCATTTTACCACTCTTTAGCTAAGAGAATTCTTGCAATTTTGATAAAAGAAATCTAAGTTGAATGTTTTCTTTGAGGCTGTCAATTCCAGTCAAAACAACACAGCCACCAAAGACGGCAAAGGCGGAAATACTGTGTGCAGAGTGAAGACACAGAAGATTAATTTTCCTACACTATCATACATAATTCATTTTTATGTAAATCACCAAAGGAATTTTGAGAATTATGCAGTACATAAATCCTGCTAAATAAATAAAATGCAGTTAGGTTTCCACAATAGATTCAAGGGACACAGCAGCGGTGACTATAAAGTCAAACTTTGTGATGTTCTATTAAGCTTTTGTTATTTATTGTTTGTAAGCCGCTTTGCGACTTGTGTGAGTGAAAGGTGTCATAGAGATTTAATAAATAAAATCAAATGAAGTACAAAGCAAGCCGGGTGGTGATGAGCTGCACCCCTCATCTCTTACCTGAACACTCATACGCTCTCCCCTCCCAACCACCCTGCATGAAAAAGCCAAGGTCACTCTCCTGCAGCTTCAGCAGATCTCCTTTACTTTTAGCAGTTGACTTCAAGTGGAAATTCAATTTAATGGCTCATCGTGGCACAATGCAGCAGGTGGGGAGGGGTGGCACCTGTCAAAATCCTTACTTCAGCTGTTAAGCGCATACGATAATTCTTCGCGCAGGTGGGTTACCTCTTGTCAAGCCACGCAGAATATATTATCACCACGATGCATTAAATTTAAATACCGCCTTCCATCCGGGCTTCACAGTACAAACAAAACGCAAATGTACATAGCTGTAATACAGAACATAGCCTTCTCTCCATACCTTGATCCTGCCCAGTGGCCCCAGTTGTCTTCCTCCTTTCCCAGAGATTCCTAAAGCAAGAGATTTCAGTAAGTCAGTTCAGCTCTCCTCTGATAGGGGAGAAGTTCAATTCAGAGGGCCTTCTCGGTAGTGGCACCTGCCCTGTGGAACGCCCTTCCACCAGATGTCAAAGAGAACAACAACTACCAGACTTTTAGAAGACATATGAAGGCAGCCCTACTTAGGGAAGCTTTTAACGTTTGATGTTTTGTCGTGTTTTTAATATTCTGTTGGGTGCCGCCCTGAGGGGCTGGGGAAACCTAGCCAGATGGGCAGGGTATAAATAACCAGTGATTATTATTTAAACTGCATTTAAGCAGCTTGCACTTAATTGGGAGCAAAGCCCATTTGGGTAAGAGTTGGCCTTTACAGTACAGTGGTACCCTGGGTTAAGTACTTAATTCGTTCTGGAGGTCCGTTCTTAACCTGAAACTGTTCTTAACCTGAAGCACCACTTTAGCTAATGGGGCCTCCTGCTGCCGCCGCGCCGCCGGAGCACGATTTCTGTTCTCATCCTGAAGCCAAGTTCTTAACCCGAGGTACTATTTCTGGGTTAGCGGAGTCTGTAACCTGAGGCGTCTGTAACCCGAGGTACCACTATACTTCCAAACAGGCGCACTTTTCGCAGCAGCGACGACAACAACCACCACCACAAGAGCGCCAGCCAGCAGCGAACTCCCCCCGCCCCCTTTCAAGCGCTGTCCAAGGCGAGGTTTGAACAGGGCACTTTCCCGCCCGCCCGCCTCTTTGGCCAGCCACGCTTCCCTCTCTCCCAGCTTCTTCCCAGGCTCAAAAGAAAGCGAGGAGAAGGCGGGCTCCGTGAGGGAGGCGGACCAGGCCTTAGAGGTCTTGGGGGGGGGGGGGAGAGAAAAGGTGGGGGACCCCGACGGTGGGGGGGGGGGTAGTAGGGCAGTTGCCATAACTACCAACCCCTGACTCTTCCTTTCCCCCCCCCAGCCACTTTACCGGAAGCGAAGTCAGCGGCCGAGACGGAAGGAGCTGAGGCGAAAGGCTCTTTGTTGCCACCGCCACCTCCTCTTCCAAAGCGCTCCGGGCTTTTTCTCTTTCTCTCACTCTTTCTTTTTTTTCTTTTCTCCCCGACCGGATTCGAAGAGGCGGGAACACGTCAAGGCAAACCGGAAGCGGAAATGCCTCTCCCGGTTTGCTCCCTCTCCCCGCCCTTTTCTGCCCCGCCCACTTCCGGGGGAAGAAGACGCAGAAGAAGAAGCAGAAGCAGGCGACGACTCGGCGGCGGAGGAGGAGGAGGAGAGAACGTTGGCTCAGAGGGGGGCGGGGGGAAAAGGAACACGCCCACGCGCGCGCAGAGTCTTCGGAAGGGAATTGGTAGGAAGGAGGCGGAGGAGGAGGGTTGCGCGTGCGCACGTGCTGCGGGGGGGGGGAATTGCCGGTAGTTTAGCAGAAGAGGTTGCATGCATATGCATGCAAGGTGGGCGGGTATATATGTACTGTACTGTATATATTTGGAAGAACGTATGTAAACATGAATGCGTGTATATGTATATATTTGCAAGTATGTGTGTATAGAGTTGCAAGTATGTAAGCGTGCGTGCGTATGTATGTATGTATTTGCATGTATTTATTCATATGCATGGGCGTAGCCAATGGGTGGGCAATCAAAATCAATACAAATCTGAGATTCTGCTCTCTCTAACCAAAGCCTGCCGCCCCCCCCCCCCCCAAATCCTGGCTATGCATATGCAACTGTGCATGTGTCTATGTATATATTTTCATGTTTGTATGCCTGTATGTTTATATATTTGCAAGTATGTAGGCATGTATATGGGACGCAGGTAGCGCTGTGGGTTAAACCACAGAGCCTAGGACTTGCCGATCAGAAGGTCGGTGGTTCGAATCCCCGCGACGGGGTGAGCTCCCGTTGCTCGGTCCCTGCTCCTGCCAACCTAGCAGTTCAAAAGCACCTCAAAGTGCAAGTAGATAAATAGGTACTGCTCCGGCGGGAAGGTAAACGGTGTTTCCGTGCACTGCTCTGGTTCGCCAGAAGCGGCTTAGTCATGCTGGCTACATGACCCGGAAGCTGTACCCCGGCTCCCTCGGCCAATAAAGCGAGATGAGCGCCACAACCCCATAGTCTGCCACGACTGGACCTAACGGTCAGGGGTCCCTTTACCTTTATGCATGTATATTGGAGCAGGAACCGGCAAGCCACTCCAGTATCCCTGCCAAGAAAACTCCATGGACAAAGACAGTGCCTGGCGTGCTCTGGTCCATGGGGTCACGAAGAGTCGAACACGACTAAACAACAATGCATGTACCGTATATATTTGAGTGTTTATACTTGCAAGTATGAATGTGTGCGTCTGTATTGTATTAATGCGCTTCTGATGGTAGCTTGTGGTTCTGCTCCAGAATAACAGCGGGGTGTATTTTTGAGGGGGGAGCATCTGAATAGATGTGTGCTGGATGTTGGGTGAGGCAGGGGCTGGGTTGTCTTCCAAGGGCTGGTGGGGAGTTTCTCATCATAGTTGAAAACTGGTACTCACAACTTTCTGGGTAGAATAGATTTTTGCAAGCAAGACATGAAGGAAAGCAGCATAATGGTACCCTGTTGCATCTTTTACTCAGGCTCGCAGTCTTTGAGCATGGAGGCTGCAGCTTGCCACAGTAGCTAGTGCTCGTTTGGAACATAGGGTTATTGGTACATCACATTCAGAGTTGTGTACCATAAGGGTAGGGAACCTGTTGCCCTCTCGATGTTGTCGGACTCCAAATCCCATCAGCCCCAGCCACCATGGCCTTTGGTTGGCGGGTCCAGCAACAGTGGCAGGGTCAGCGGTTCTCCTTTCAGCCTTTCAGAATTCTAGGCAAGCCTTTTCCCCAACGTTGCATTTTGCTTGCAAAGCATGCGTTCTACCACAATTATGGCCGCTTCCCCAAGGAATATCTTCCCCATTGAAAGTCCCGCCCTTTGGAAATTGCCTGATCCTTTTTTTGAAAGTCATCAAAGTTTGCAATCCTGCTCAAGGTACCTAGGAGTTCTTCAACACGCTTTTCAGAGTCTAAGATTGATCTGCATACCTGTGGCCATCACTGCCTCTGTTGGGCAGAAAGTAATGATACAGTGTGTTGTTTTTTACAACGGTGAGTGAGCCATTGAATACAGGATGTGAATTTGTCAGAGCATTTATGATGGCATGTGTGTGTTCAGGAGGAGGAGGGTGGTTGCAGAAGGGAAGAAAACTTCTCAGTAGAGCTTTCCTTGTATGTGGCTTGAGGAGAACGAGGTTGCTGTCCCAGAGTTTCACAATTTTCCATATAAGGCACTGCCAGCAAGGAAGATATTCTCCATGATACGCATGCATTCAACCTTCTCCTTGTCTTGTCATGTCATCTTCATCATATAGTTAGTTGGGTATTGTCCTGTTTGGGATTTTTGGGTGGGGCAGGGTTTTCTATCATCAAGGCCAAGTTAACTGCAGGTTACCGTATTTTTTGCTCTATAAGATTCACTTTTCCCCTCCTAAAAAGTAAGGGGAAATGTGTGTGCATCTTATGGAGCGAATGCAGGCTGTGCAGCTATCACAGAAGCCAGAACAGCAAGAGGGATTGCTGCTTTCACTGCCTAGCGATCCCTCTTGCTGTTCTGGCTTCTGAGATTCAGAATATTTTTTTTCTTGTTTTCCTCCTCCAAAAACAGTCTTGTGGTCTGGTGCGTCTTATAGAGCGAAAAATACGGTAATTTTATTTCTCCTTGGTGCAAGTTTTGGCTCACAGTGCTTGCAGATCTTGAACTCATATTTTCCCCCCTTATATAAATTCATTATATTTTGGGGAGTCTGTTAATTCTATTATGCGCAGCCACAGCGACATGTAAAATACATTCCTGATGTAAAATAAGTAATCTTGAAAGGGTGAATCCGAACCTTACAGTTGCATGACAACATGACTGGGACATTTTCAATGAAAGGTCATGACTTTAATATCCACCAATAAGGGTGAGGAACGGCAGAGGCAGCTGTCTAGAGGCCTAGCACAGCATCTATAAATATCACACAGGAAAGCACACATGTTCTGTTATGTGGGCTCCCCTGGACCTCTCTGTAGTAGGGTCCAGTCTTTTCATTTCAGTGTCACTTACCTTTGCAGCTGTTATCTTCTTCTTTACCTTCTACTCATTCTCTGAAGAAAAAGAAGAGCAACCAGGTTAGTGTAGATTCGTGTTCTAGATTTTTATTTTTAATTTGCCTCATAAAACATCTTAGGACTTTAGAACACCACAAATAGAATCTTACCACTCGGTGGAAGAGCCAAGGCTGGTTCAAATCTCTGTTTAGCCAAGAAGAATACTAGGTGGCCTGGTGCCTATATCTACTTCACACTTCAGGAAGAGCTTGATAGAAGTTTTTATGTGTGTATCCTTGGCTAGTGCATGAGGAAATCTTAAAAATAAAAAAGTCACAGCCACTAGTAGGATTATGAGCTTTCCAGAGTGGATAAAAAGCGTCACAGTCTGCCCATTAGGTGATGCTTGAAATTGTAGCTTGCTTTGTAAAGCTGTGCAGGAGAACGCTGTACTGGCAATTTTTATGAATGTAAAATGAGACGGTAAGGTATTGTAGTAGTGCAAGCAATTACCGTATTTTTCGCTCTATAAGACGCACCAGACCACAAGACGCACCTAGTTTTTGGAGGAGGAAAACAAGAAAAAAAATATTCTGAATCTCATAAGCCAGAACAGCAAGAGGGATCGCTGCGCAGCGAAAGCAGCGATCCCTCTTGCTGTTCTGGCTTCTGGGATAGCTGCGCAGCCTGCATTCGCTCCATAAGACGCACACACATTTCCCCTTACTTTTTAGGAGGGAAAAAGTGAGTCTTATAGAGCAAAAAATACGGTACCTCTTTGTTTCCGTTGCGATTCCCCTACTCTGCTTGTTTTTTTAAAATTCTGTTGCTGTGTCTTAGCAAATGCCTTGGTAGCAGTACAGTGGCACCTCGGGTTAAGAACTTAATTTGTTCCGGAGGTCCGTTCTTAACCTGAAACTGTTCTTAACCTGAAGCACCACTTTAGCTAATGGGGCCTCCCACTGCTGCCATGCTGCCACTGCGCGATTTCTGTTCTCATCCTGAAGCAAAGTTCTTAAACTGAAGCACTGTTTCTGGGTTAGCGGAGTCTGCTACCTGAAGCGTATGTAACCCGAGGTACCACTGTATGAGTTAATTCAAGCAGGGATACAACGCCAGGCTTGTGGGTAGAACCGATCCTTCTAAAACACACACACACACACTCGGTAAAGAGATAGCAGGCAGACGTCAGTTGACAATTTCTTCACTTGGCAAAAGAAAAAAGAAAAAAATTCAAAGCTTGCATATGGTTTCCTCTTGTTCTTTGGACCAAGATTGTCAGCTCAACGTTCTTCCTAGAATAGTTCCAACAACTCTGCCTCTCAAGAAGAAACCACGATCCTTCCCCAGTCTTCACTGGAGAATACAAAGGAGTTAGATCCAATGTTAAGTGAAACTTAATGTTGAAGTGGGCTGTGCAAGAGTTTCAGAAGAGAATACACCCCGTAGTTTTCATTCAGAGGTTGACGTCTCCAGGGGTTCTGAGTTAGCTCTTTAAGTCATGATTCAGTAGCAACTGACCCATTCTCTGTTTCTAGGGTGCGGAGACTTTTTCATCCCAAAGACCACTACTTTCCTCCTGGGCAACTTTTAGGGGTTCACATGCCAGCAAAGGCAAAAACAGGAAGCACAACGAATGTAAATTTCACCTTTGTTTCACAAGTTTCGACACGCCATCCCCCAACCAGGCCAGCAAGAAGCATCAGAATTCAAGGAAAACTTTGCAGCCAGATGAGAAGGTTCAAGGAGGGTGCAAAGTATGGCTAGGCTAGGCCTCTGTAGAGTCCCAAGGGCTACATTTCCCTAGTCTTGCTCTACTTTTACTCCAGTGTCATATGGCCTTCATCCTACCCATTGCCATTGATGAGGTTCCATGGACTGGATCACACCACTGTTCCATCTAGCTCATCATTGTATCAGTGGTTCTGATTGGCACTTCCAGGGGACCTCCCAACGTCTGAATTTGGAATTCTTAATACATTTTTTAATAAAAGTTCACTGATCAACAGCTCCGTAAAGGTAAAGGGACCCCTGACCATTAGGTCCAGTCGTGGCCAACTCTGGGGTTGCGGCGCTCATCTTGCTTTACTGGCTGAGGGAGCCGGCATACAGCTTCTGGGTCATGTGGCCAGCATGACTAAGCCGCTTCTGGCAAACCAGAGCAGCGCACGGAAACGCTGCTTACCTCCCCGCTGGAGCAGTACCTATTTATCTACTTGCACTTTGACATGCTTTCAAACTGCTAGGTTGGCGGGAGCAGGGACCGAGCAACGGGAGTTCACCCCGTGGCGGGGATTCGAACCGCCAACCTTCTGAGCGGCAAGTCCTAGGCTCTGTGGTTTAACCCACAGCGCCAACAGCTCCTTACCAAGCTAGAAAAAGACTTAACTGCCGGGGTAGAAGACCTGTCACCTTCCTGACTTTGTTGAACTCTCAACTTGCATCAACCCCAACCAACATGGTCAATGGTCAGGGCTGATGGGAGTTGTGGTCCAGCAACACCTGAAGAGCCAAAGCTTGCCCACCCCTGCGCTCTCTACGGATGACCCAAGATCCCAAGAAACCAGCCATTCTACATAAATGCATGCCCTTTGGTTTAAGGATTAGGAGGTATGAACAGGTGAGTTGTGATTGGCAGATAGAAGAGAGGTTTTTCCATGCTTGTCACTAAACCAGGGTTTCCCAAACTTGGGTCTCCCCTTGTTTTTGGACTACAACTCCCATCATGCCCTGCTAGCAGGACCCAGAGGTCAGGGATGATGGGAATTGCGGTCCAAAAACAGGTGGAGACCCAAGTTTGGAAAAGGCTGCACTAAGTGAAAGTTCAAAGTCGCTGTACATTTGGTTTGGGCATGCTTTGTCATACACTAAGCAACAGATTCTCCTTGCTCTTGACTAACCACACTTCGCCAGTTTGCCATAGCGACGGGTTCATGAGAATAAATGTTACTGAACAGAAATGGCAGATCGCACAGGGTATTACAGCTAGCGGACTCTGTATCGGTGGTTGCACTCTGCTTCTTGCCAACTTTACATCAATTGAGTTAGCCTCCAGAGCTTTAGAGGGCTGATCTACAAAGCCGCCGACTTATGCCAGGCTCTCTTGTAATCCCAGGAAGGAATTGATAAGATGATACTGAATTAAGAAAATGCTAGAGGAGGACGCTAGCAGCTATGGCAAGATAAACCATATTTCCTGTTTGGAGAAGCCTTTAAAAGTCCACAAAACAATAACAGTTTGCCTGTCTGCAGATGCCTATTTACATTAATAATAATGTGTGGTACATTAAAGTTTGGAGTGAGAGGAAAGGAACAAACTCCAGTTTATGCAAGTTCCTTTGCTTGGTCGATTACAGGGGAATCTTACTTGCCACAGGCAGCCAGGTGAATGTCGATTTACAAACCTGCTTCAAAAGTTCCGTCAACAAGGACAACCCCTCGATTACAGCCGAAACATCTTTCCTTGCAGTCGCTTTGTATTTAACTGTAATAGAACCCTGTATTAATAATGTGGACTTCTTTTTAAAATGCTGGTTTCTTTACAAGATTTATATTACACCCCTCTCTCTCATGCTTTCAGGGACAGTCCATTCTCATTTGTGTTGCATCAATACTTGGAACAGATTTTGCTAGTGAAAGAGGACTTCCTCTTCCTCTCCAGCCGTCCCGTCCCCCCATATTCTCCAAAGAGTTGGGGAGACCCCCTGGAACAGATTTCAGGGGACTGCAAGAAGGAAGGAAGGATAATTCTAATTTGTGCAATATTTGATATCATCCTCTGAGTTTAAGAAGATGCCATGCTACCCATCTTTTTGTTGAAAAATCCATCTGTTGAGATCAGTATTTTGCAAATGTTTAATACCAGAGGGGCACCGTTTTTCTCTCTACCCACCCGTATTTAAAATTGGAGTCACTCTTTATTCTTACGCTGAAGTAGGTATACAGTGGTACCTTCGTAGTCAAACGGCTTGGCTCCCAAACAAATTGGCTCCTAAACGTCGCAAACCCAGAAGTGAGTGTTCTGGCTTGTGATTGTTTTTTGGAAGCCGAACGTCCGACGCGGCTTCTGCGGCTTCCGATTGAGTGCAGGAAGCTCCTGCAGCCAATCAGAAGCTGTATAGTGGTACCTCAGGTTAAGTACTTAATTTGTTCCGGACGTCCGTTTTTAACCTGAAACTGTTATTAACCTGAAGCACTACTTTAGCTAATGGGGCCTCCAGCTGCTGCCACGCCGCTGAAGCACGATTTCTGTTCTCATCCTGAAGCAAAGTTCTTAACCCAAGAAAATATTTCTGGGTTAGCGGAGTCTGTAACCTGAAGCATATGTAACCCGAGGTACCATTGCACCTTGTTTTTTGAACCATTTTGGGAGTCGAACGGACTCCTGGAACAGATTAAATTCGAGAACCAAGGTACCACTGTATCCATTTCAGTGTAAGAATTTTTTTTTTAAAAAAAAGGTCCCCAGAGCAATAGGAAATTGTCTTCATTGCAAGTGCATTCAGCTAATATCACTTAGTATCTCACACTCAGTAAGGCTCAAGGTTTGGAATGAGTTTTTCTGGGCGATGCTGCTGCTTTGGTTTCCTTTTCACTTGGGAGCTGTAGCACTGGCTGTATTGAGAAATCCCAGTGCAAATTTACTTCTTCCCTTAAGGTGATGGTATTCTCCATACATTGACAGAGTGAAAGGCTGATCAGTGTGCCAAGGGGCTTCTCTGTTTTGACCGAAAATGTTTTGAGTGCAGTTCAAACCCTCTTGTGATGCACTAGTGCACCGTGCAACACAATTTCAGAAATACAAGCCTAGATGTTCATCCTTTGGTTCAATTAAGCTGCTAGCCCTACAAATGGAAATCCGAAAGTTCAATTTGCACTGCATCCAGAAGGTGGCAGCAATGTTCCTTCTTCATTTTAATTTGTGACCAGAGGGGTTTCAACTGAATGGGCAGCATTGCCCACATGTAGTTATAATTTGGTTTCTCCAAATATATACCTAGATTGTAAGAATTTACTAGACCATAGTGCAAGGTGGCAACGTTAGGGGTTAGAAGCAGGTTGATTGGGCTTTTTGCCGGCAAACACAAAATTAAATCTTGGAATACTACCGATCGGAGCAGTAGAAGAAAGGCAGAGGTCATTGTACACTTAGCCATATGCAGAGTAATTCAGATTAAATTCCAAATGCAAGCCAATTAAGTTTCTTCTAGGTAACAGTGTAAGTGTGAAAACAGCCAACCTTCATAATTTTGAAACTCAGGAACCTTAATTTCACCACACTGATAAGGTATGAAAAGAGTGGCACAAGTCAAGTGCAAATGTTCTTTCATCTCACAATTCAGTTATGTTTGATTTGTGAGAAGCAAATCACCAGAATTACAATTTATTGCATGCCTTTCACCCTAAGGTCCCAGGGCAGGTTACAACAATTCTTCTGAACATCAGCAAATAGTTTACTGGAGAGAATCTCCCCGAACCCTGTACAGTCGTACCTTGGTTGATGAACGGCTTAGTTTCCGAACGTTTCGACTCCCAAATAATCAAAAACTGGAAATGAGTATTCCGGTTTTCGAATGGTTTTCGGAAGCCGGATGTCTGGCACGGCTTCCAATTGACTGGAGGAGCTTCCTGCAGTCAATTGGAAGCTGCACTTTGGTTTCTAAACATTTTGGAAGTCGAACGGACTTCCGGAACCGATTCCATTTGACTTCCAAGGTACAACTGTATTAGTTTGCTCTATTTGCAAACAGCAACAGAGAAGGGAGCGTTGGTGTTGCCTTACTTTTACAAAATAAGAAGAGGCAGGGGAGTTGTTATTGGAGGCTTAGTGTAGGAGTAGAGGCAGAGAACCTAGCAGTTTGAAAGCACGTCAGAGTGCAAGTAGATAAATAGGTACCACTCTGGCTGGAAGGCTTAGTCATGCTGGCCACATGACCTGGAAGCTGTACGCTGGCACCCTCGGCCAATAAAGCGAGATGAGCGCCACAACCCCAGAGTCGTTCACAACTGGACCTAACTGTCAGGGGTCCCTTTACCTTTAGGGGCAGAGAACTCTGCAAAATGAAGAAGAAAACTCCCCATATTAATGCCTGTTTCTTTTTAGCCTCAGCTCTTATAACAGATATTGCCTTTATCTTTTATGCTGCTACCATGCGAGCTAGAGCCATGCAATTTAGGAGCTTACCAGATGCACTAGAGGCCAAATTCTGCCTTATGGTATGCTAGTGTCCTAAGAGTGCAAGTGAGCTGGCTCTTGCTCAGTGTCTTTACAATGAGGATAGATTTGGCTTTCTAAGTGAGATGTCTTCATCCAGGTCAATGACTCCCAAGCTGTGTTGCAGAGCATACTAGCTAACATGGTGTGCTCAGAATGAGCATTGCGTGTGGAAGCCTTTGGCCCAGTCTCTTGTCAAACAACAAGTCATCAGCCTAGTGGTTGCGACCTGGAAAGCAAGGCGTGTTGGTTTCCTAGCAATGTCACTGTGAACCTTCCATGCCAGGTGCCTGTAGAGTTATGTGGGAAAGGTACCAACTGCAATCATCATCAACCTCTATTACAGTCCAGAGACCCAACAAATCGTTACAAAGCAATGCACAATTCATACAGCCTACCTGCGGGTTAAATAAGCATTTCGTTCAGAATATAGGGATCATTGGTTCTTGCAACCACCGATAAAAACTTGGCCCCTGCTAATGTTCTAGCCTTTGTCCGGTCTTCCAATAGGAACCTGACATAGTGAGCCTCTGATTTTCCCGGGAAGGGTACCAGCAAGGGTAATATCAGTTCAGCCCTGGCTTGCTCATATTTTGCACAGTGCAACAAAATATGTTTTATGGAACTGATGTCTTGAGCACACGAGCAAAGTCTGTCCTGGTAGGGAATGCCTCTCAACCTGCCATCCAACACTGCAGAAGGAAAGACGTTTAGTCTGGCTTTTGTGAAAAGCCTTCGATAATTTGGTACTGTCAGGTTTTTAATGTAAGATGTTAACTTAAAGACCAGCTGCAATCATGGAGTAGTCTTCTTTAGACACGGCATCTTTATTTGGGATATGCTAGGTAATAAAACTCAAATAGGACTGAGGCACGCAGTTGCTACATGCTGCCTGCATTCCCCTTTTTCTGTTAAAGTAAATACATTTAAGCAATGCATCCTGGGAGATACAGATGGGCACTATCCCTGCCACACTGTGAGCATGGGGAGGAATTGTACCAGCAAAGTACAAAATCCCAGTTCCACTACAAGGTAAGTTCTGCTGCTAAGAGGCTTCGCTTAACTTTTGTTGTTTTTTAAGATGTGCAGCGGCAAACTTGCAGAGCCACTGAAAGCTCAACTGTACCATCCATCTGCAGACATTTCTTCTTCATTAATTTGTATCCCACCTTTCCATACAGCTTCCATTCCCCGAATATGCAGAATAAGATGTTTTCCAGAAAGTAAAAATACCTGCAAAATATGCCCATTTGTATATTGCTATAAAATATCTGAGCTCCCTGTTCTTGGGGTAAAGGTAAAGGTAAAGGGACCCCTGACCATTAGGTCCAGTCGTGGCCGACTCTGGGGTTGCGGCGCTCATCTCGCTTTATTGGCCGAGGGAGCCAGCATACAGCTTCCAGGTCATGTGGCCAGCATAACTAAGCCGCTTCTGGCGAACCAGAGCAGCGCACGGAAACGCCGTTTACCTTCCCACCGGAGCGGTACCTATTTATCTACTTGCACTTTGACGTGCTTTTGAACTGCTAGGTTGGCAGGATCAGGAACCGAGCAACGGGAGCTCCCCCCCTCGCGGGGATTCGAACCGCCGACCTTCTGATTGGCAAGCCCTAAGCTTTGTGGTTTAACCCACAGCGCCACCCATGTACCGTGTTCTTGGGGTAGTTATATTTAAAAGGTGGAGTGCATGTTGTCAGGTTGCATGTGTACATATTTCTACATAAACACATGGAAGATTTTGATTTGGGTTGTTTCTTAATTATTATTATTTTCTAATTTTAAAAATCAAGATGAAACAAAAGCCTCTGCTTCGGGTCCGACACTATCATTAGGCAGAGTGAAGCAATCACTTCAGGTGGCTGCTGTGAAGGCCAGGGGCAGAGAGAGTGTAGGCAAAGAGTTGGGAGGATGGATATGTCTGTGCCACACACATTGCCCATCAACAAGCCCTCAATTTGTGGTGGCTAGGGGACACTGCCAGTGTTTGTGTAAGATTCAACTCCTTCTTACATGGAATGAAGGAGGGACCCATCTTGTCCCTCACCTCAAACTGCAAAATGTCTGAAATTACAAATCTATAAATCACAAATTAACAGTGCTGGTTTTTAAGTATTTCCAACCGAATCATTTAACTTAGCTTTTGAAATATTCATGTAAATAAATAGCTTTGTAATGAGTTGGCTCCTTTGCAATCTCTGGATTCATTCCTGCAAAGTTCATTATCTGGTGCCCAGATCCAAAGAGCTTGCAAATTCTACAAAGAAGTTAAGTGCAGGGAACAAGAAGGAATAATTCCTCATCGTATGATTTCATAATAACCTGCTTATTGATCCCAAAGTAATGGAGGGCATCTATTTGTGAACATGACAGAAATCCTTTTTCAATGCCAGTGCTCTGTAAACGAGTTTGACCTAGATGTGCATTCATTTCCCTGCATGGTTTATTTGTATTTGTAAAGCTGTCAATGTTCAACTTTGGTTTTCCAAAGCCTGTTTGGAGAAGACATAGGATGATATTCAACCAAATTTCACTCAGATCCATTGAAGTGAATGGGTCCCTCAGTCATGTTCATTCATTTCAGTGAGTGTACTCATGAGTAAAACTTAATTGAATACCACCCATAATTTCAAACCACCACCCCTGGAACAATTTTTATTTAATCTTTTGGTGAAACTTGATTGTAAGGTTGTTGCACTTGGATTTCCAAAGCATTTTATTCTGCTGATTATTGAGCAGTAACAGACCCTCCTAGTGTCCCTATTTTCCAGGGACAGTCCCGAATTTACAGAAGCCAATCCTGGTTTCTGATTTGATCCCGGAACGCCCTGCTTTTCCTTAGGATGTCCCTATTTTCATCGGAGAAATATTGGAGAGTATGATGTTACACTGCAATCCTATACAGGCCTACATAAATCCAATTGAGTTCAATGGGGCTTACTCCCAGGTAAATGTTTTGAGGATTACTACCTGGAGGTTGTAAGGGATGTGGGTGGCGCTGTGGGTTAAACCACAGAGCCTAGGACTTGCCGATCAGAAGGTTGGCGGTTCGAATCCCCGCGACGGGGTGAGCTCCCTGCCAACCTAGCAGTTCAAAAGCACGTAAAAGTGGAAGTAGATAAATAGGTACCGCTCCGGCGGGAAGGTAAACGGCGTTTCCGTGTGCTGCTCTGGTTCGCCAGAAGTGGCTTAGTCATGCTGGCCACATGACCTGGAAGCTGTATGCCGGCTCCCTCGGCCAATAAAGCGAGATGAGCACCGCAACCCGAGAGTCAGCCACGACTGGACCTAATGGTCAGGGGTAGTTTTACCTTTACCTTTACCTGGAGGTTGTAGTCAACTCACTCTTATTCATAGTAGACCCATTAAAATCAATGGTCTTAAGTTAGTCCTGGCCATTAATGTCAGTGAGTCTGCTCCAAGTCAAAGTTAAGTATACAACTCGGAGCCTCTTTTTAAAATCTTAGCTATGTTCTCTCCCTACTTTGAAGCCACTAAAACCCTCAAAACAGTGGTTGGTACCTGCAGCCTGACATTTCCGCTGTCCATTGGTACTCGTGACAGCTGGCCATGTGCCCTTTAGGATTAGGTGTGGCTGACGCTGCATTGGAGATCATTTACAGGCTGACATTTCCACTTGTCATTTATTGGAGAGTGGGCGGGGTGTCAACTTTGAAAGGCAACGGCAGAGGGCTACAAGGAGCACTCCGGACCCAGCTGTGGCCCCTGTGGCAGGACAAGGAGGCACCGAAGACCAAGGGCATTTCCCCCATCTTTAAGAAACTCTTCTTGTTGACTTTCCAGCCCGGAGAATGTCGCACACAATGGTAAAACATGAGCACGCCGACACGATGGGGATTGGCAAGGCCATCGCCGTGTTGACATCTGGAGGAGATGCCCAGGGTAAGTGGACTGGTTTCTGGTGTCTGTGTGTGTGTGTGTTGTAGTGTTGGGGGTTTCCCTTTGTGGTCTGAGAAGCTAATGACAAAAAAGCCAATAGGCAGAAGTCACCAGGAAAGGGCTTTCATGTCTGGGCACTTTTTAGCATCCAGATTTTCCCTACCCTAAACTTGGTAAGATAACTCAAGTGGAACTGGTCTCGGTGGCAAATTGTAACAGGTAAATGTCTGTCCTTCACCCTGCCCTGGTTTGTGCATTTCCAGAAGCATCTAACTGGCCATTGTTTGAAGCCGAATGCTGGGCTGGATGGACTTTTCATCCAGTAAGGAGCAGTTTTTTCATTCTTTTCTATTCTGTCTCCCCTTCTTTGACTTTCTCCTCCCACACTGCCTCCAGCCTTTCTCCTCAGTAGTTCTCTGCCTTCTTGCTGAATACTTTTTTCTCTTTGATATTATTTGTATTGCCTTTTTTTTAAGAGCCTTGAAAGCAATTTGTGGCTCATCAACCACAATTTGTCCACCTACCACCCCCATCCTGCAAGCATTTCCTTAGCAAAATGAGCACTCACATAATCTACCCTCAGGTGTCTTGAACCATCATTTCTTTGCTGTTTCTCCTATACTCTTACAAAGTCTGCAGTTCTGCATCTCTTCCTGATCTGGGTTTGCCTACATCTATGTCTGTTGGTTGATTGATTGGGGATGGGGGCACTGTGGTGTGAACAAATGCTATGCAATGCTTAAAAAAAAAAAATCCCCTCCAAAATATTTTTATTAGTTTTCAATACAGCAAAATACAGGTGCTTTTTTCAAACATGTTGGCTTGTCAAGTTCTTCAGCAGACGATTCCTTATTTTCTTTTTCCTGACCTTGAGACACACACACAGAGAGAGAGCTCTGTTTTGTTTATCTGCACTCATATATCTTCTCTTGGTGTCCAAATCCCGTCTTAGTTTCAAGATGGATTTTTTTTTTTTTTGAAATGCATACAAGCTGTTGACGGCATTACGAGTGAACATATCACTTGGCAGAGTATTATAAATAGAAAAAATGCCATTCCTGCCTCCAGGGACTTGCAATTTCATTTAATATTGTATTTTTAAATTGTTGTACCCTTATGGTGAAGGGTGGGTAAGAAATGGAAATACTACTGCTACCAATATAGAAGGGTATATTTTTATTTATTTGTTTGTTTGTTTTTCTATATCACCCTATACAGTCATACCTCATGCTACGTCTGCTTCATGTTACGTTCTTTCAGGTTATGTCCCGCTGCGACCCAGAAGTACCGGAAAGAGTTATTTCCGGGTTTTGCCACTCACAAATTGACGTCACGCGCATGCGCAGAAGTGGCAAATCACAACCCGCGTGTGCACAGATGCGCTGCTGCGGGTTGCACTCTTTTCATGGTGTGATCGGGCCTCCGGAACGGATCCTGTTCACAACCAGAGGTACCACTGTACCTGAAGGTCTCAGGGCAGTTCACATAAAACATAAAATACATAAAATCAAAACAAAACCAACAACCCAATAAAAGAACCCCAAAGAGCTAGCATCTTTAAAAAAGGGTATAGGATGTAGATCAAGTCAGGCAAAGGCCTGGTTGAAAAGGAACATTTTTGCCTGGTGCCTAAAGGTGTATAGTGAAGGCACCAGACGAACTTCCCTGGGGAGAGCATTCCACAGACGGGGAGCCACTGCAGAGAAGGCCCCGTTCTCCTGTTGCCACCCTCTGGACCTACTGAGGAGGAGGCACACAAAGAAGGGCCTCAGAAGATAATCTAAGGGTCTGGGTAGGTTCACATGGAAAGAGGTGGTCCTTGAGGTATTGTGGTCCTGAGCCATTTAAGGCTTTATAGGTCACTTTGTATTGGGCCTGGAAACTAATCGGTAGCCAGTGTAGTTGGACCAGGATTGGTGTACAGTGGTACCTTGGGTTAAGTACTTAATTCGTTCCGGAGGTCCGTTCTTAACCTGAAACTGTTCTTAACCTGAAGCGCCACTTTAGCTAATGGGGCCTCCTGCTGCCGCTGCGCTGCCGGAGCACGATTTCTGTTCTCATCCTGAAGCAAAGTTCTTAACCTGAAGCACTATTTCTGGATTAGCGGAGTCTGTAACCTGAAGCGTATGTAACCCGAGGTACCACTGTAATATTTTCAGACCGTCTTGCTTCGGTGAGCAGCCTGGCTGCTGAATTCTGCACCAGCTGCAGTTTCCAAACCATCCTCTATATATATCTGGGTATAAGGCGGTATATAAATTCAAATAATAATAGTAATGATGATGATGATGAGCTAACAGGGAGGAAAGGAAAATAAATGAAAGGCTTGCAACGAAGAAATACTTTGGGTGGGGTTCACCTGAAGAACCCCATCAGACAGGTACACAAGGATTTTGGGGCCCCTTATATGCTCCCTGAAACTGACTCTCCTGACCCCAACCTCAGAACAGTGCATGGAGGGGTGTTGTTCCATCTGGCAAGCTAGAATACTGGTACAGGCAAAAGATTTGTGGGAGCACCATGTTGAATTCCACCCACTGTTACTAAATCACTCAGTGTGACCCAGGCTAGGACTTTCTCTCATACTACTTTGTGATGTGGTGTTGCCATTCTGTTGTGACTTTGTGGTGGTGGTGGAAGAGCTACTACTAATATGCAAGAGGCGGCAGGGTGTGTGTGTTCACATCAGATTAACTGCTGCTGTTGATCTGATGTGATAACTTGAGAGGCTTTTTGCAAAATGCGTTGTCACAATAACATGGCCTGGCAACATGACTTCACAAGGGCTATACTACATCACAAACCCACTGCCCATGCATGCAGCGGTTAAGTATGTATGGTTGTGGACAGGAGCGCAGTATGGAGAAGAAACCTAATCCTTGGCTGGTTTCCTGGAAATCCCAACTATGGACTTATATACCTGTAGTACAACTTTACTGGTATGTCCCGTGGAGGACATTAAGGTCCACAAATGACAACATTCTGGAGGTTCCAAGTCACAAGGTGGTTAGGTTGGTCTCAAGTAGGGCCAGGGCCTTTTCAGTACTGGCCCCAACTTGTTGGAACTCTCTGCCACAAGAGAGACTAGGGCCCTGCGGGACTTGACATCTTTCTGCAGGGCCTGCAAGACAGAGCTGTTCCGCCTGGCCTTTCGTTTGGACTCAGTCTGACCCTTATGTTTCCCTCCCCTTATGGCTTTGACTTTTAAAATGAGGCTGCATTTTAAATTGCATTTTAACCTGTATTTTAAATTGTTTTTTGTTTGTTTTTTCTTATTATGTTTTTACTGAAATTTTATTGATGTTAGCCGCCCTGAGTCCAGCTCTGGCTGGGGAGGGTGGGGTATAAATAAAATTTTTTATTATTATTATTATTATTATTATTATTATTGCTGGTGGATATTCTACACAGTTGTGGTGTTTTATGAAGGGCTGTTGCAGTCTAGACAGATGTCAAACAATAACTGCTGATATAAAAAAATCCTTCCAGTAGCACCTGCTACTGGAAGGATTTTTTTATTTTGACTATGGCAGACCAACACGGCTACCTATCTGTAACAATAACTGCTGATGTAACCCAGAGGTACAGCTTAACATCTAACAGATCAAAGCATGGGCACATCTAGCTTCAAATGATAGGTGACAAAATGACCAGTTTGGTGCTAGTATCTGAGACAGATGCTCGCATTTGCCCTGTAGATAGGCCATACTTGATTAATGGACACAAAAAAGGCTTTGAGAAGTCGTAGTCTCATGGTGGTAAGAAATGGTGGCCAATGCGATGCCTTCCAGATGTTGATGGACTACAACTCCCATCATCCCTGACCATTGGCCATACTGGTTGGGGCTGATGTAAGTCAACAGCATGTGAAGGGGCACCCTATATGCTGCTCTTCCCTTAAGGCATATGTGGAAGCAGAACCCAACAAAGCTGCAAGAACTATGTGAAAGTGGTGATGGTTTTAAGGAAGGTCAAAGGGATGTATTTAATGGAAGGATGTTTCCGGCTCACTCCTGCATCTATCCTCAGGCTGCACAGCTGATGTGGTAGCATTATGCAGCCTTTCTATCTTCTTGGACTCATTTCTCATAACCCATCAGCCCCAGCCAGCATGACCAATGATCAGGGAAGATGGGAGTCCAAAAACATCTGGAGGGCCATAGATTATATACCTGGAGGGCAGCACTAGAGCCAGAAATGGATGGGTCCATTTCCACTCGCCATTTCCAGATAGGTCAATGGTTGCCTGCAAGTTATCCCCTAGTACACAGTGCAGGGCCCTTCCTTTTTGTCCTTCAGATGATGGGGAGCCTAAGGGATTTCTGACTCAAAAAATGCTTGGTGTGTTGTCTCCTAGGGTGAATTTGGATTAAAAGAATTGGCAGGATTGGCAAGGCGGATGCAATGGCATAATAGAAATGAAAAACCTAACAGACGAATGCGAGAATGTTACATTAAGACCGATCTTAAAAATCTACTATGGATAAGTAAAAAAGGAGAAGAGGACATTTTGCTGAGGGGCATCCTATGTTATAAACATACGTTTAGAAATCTTGGACCAATATAACCAGTGTTTATTATCCAAGACCTCCCTATTGGCTTCTCTATTAGAAGGCAAATAGTTCACTTTTTGAAAAGGCAATTTGGACATTTTCAGATATAAAAAGTAAGTAAGATGGAAGCCTATTAAGACTGGAAGAGTGTGCAGACCATTGAACAAATAGAAGCTAACTTTAACATAGAACCACCTTGATATCAGCATTTGGAAATAGGTCCTTTTTCGATAGGCTGATGAGAAGTCAAGAGATTTGGAGAGACGAGACTGAGTCTGAAACAGCACTAGAGACTAACAAGACAGGGCATTTCTCAAAGGTATATAAAACAGTTATCTAAAACACAGGAAAATAGCACATAACTACAGGATGAAATGAAATAAAGATAGGAACAAAGCAATTCCATGAGATGCATGGCGATTTCTGTTTCACAAGGGTCAAAAAGCACTTCACTGATGAAATATTTTTCAGCTGTGCTGGCAAACGAGCAATTACACCACAGCAACAATAACCTATGCTGAAAGAGAATTGGGTGTAACAGATCCGGGGCAAAATCATTTGTTGCCGTTAAGGATTTAACCCACACAGAGAAAGAGGATATTGTCTTAGATCAATATTGATATATGTTTATTGTAGATAAATGTTTATAGGTATGTGTAATGAGTAGGTAATGAGGTATATGTACTTGTGTATAATAATAATCATAATTTGAAGAAAGGTTTAAAAGCGTTGGGGGTTTGGCATCAACCTCAGCCTTCTTGTAGCCCAAGTTTTCCTCAGCTGCATCCATGATCACAGCTTGTCTGTGAAGCTGTCACAAGACTTAGAGAGGATTTTTTTTGGGGGGGGGGTATGCAGTGGTATTGAATTACAGTCCCTCTCCTGGTGTGGTATATTTTGGAGCCAGCAAGCACAGTGGCCTGGCAGAGGGGTACCTCAGGAACTTGTTTTAAATGTCAGCGGGTCAAAAATAAAATGTGCAAATCATCTGAGGGTAGGATCATGGGAGACTTGTGAGTCTGGGTCAACAATACTGACCTGAGGCAGTAAGAAATAACACGTACGCCAAGGAGGCTGAGAGACAGCAGAGTGCGTTTAAGGGTCAGATGATGCTATAATAAAAGCTCCACATCACACACTTACCACATTTATTTCTAAACAAACAAACAAATGCATTTCTAGACTGTCCACTTGCAAAAAGGGCAGCATACAACAGCATGAAAACATTTAAAAGCAACACGAAGCAATCATTAAAATGACTGTCTGCTCAAGGGAGATTTTAAGCAACGGCATAGGCCTCTTCAGGAGATCACCAGTACCTCTATGTGGGCAGCACAGATATATGAGGAAACACAACAATTGTACATCAATGAAGCTTCAGTGTTGTAGGCTGGTTATAAATTGAACGTCACAGCAGCATCAAGGCCAGGCAAATAAGGCAGAGCTCTATAGAAATACAGGCACCTGCATCTAGGGATGTTTTGTTGTTGTTGTTTAGTCACTTAGTCGTGTCCGACTCTTCGTGACCCCCTGGACCAGAGCACGCCAGGCACTCCTGTCTTCCGCTGCCTCCCGTAGTTTGGTCAAACTCATGCTGGTAGCTTCGAGAACACTGTCCAACCACCTCGTCCTCTGTTGTCCCCTTCTCCTTGTGCCCTCCATCTTTCCCAACATCAGGGTCTTTTCCAGGGAGTCTTCTCTTCTAATGAGGTGGCCAAAGTATTGGAGCCTCAGCTTCAGGATCTGTACTTCCAGTGAGCACTCAGGGCTGATTTCCTTCAGAATGGATAGGTTTGATCTTCTTGCAGTCCACGGGACTCTCAAGAGTCTCCTCCAGCACCATAATTCAAAAGCATCAATTCTTTGGCGATCAGCCTTCTTTATGGTCCAGCTCTCACTTCCATACATCACTACTGAGAAAATCATAGCTTTAACTATACGGATGTTAGAAGGTGTCAATATCTGTTCCAATCTGAGTTCATTGCAAGCAGCACTGTTTCCGTTCCACTTCAGTTTGGTTTTCAACAAAGACCACATTATTCTCACTGTCTTCTGTAGTGGAATTTTACATGCTTAATTGCACACTTAGTTATATGATTGTTACATTATTCCAAAACATTACTTTTAATTTAAAGGAAAAAACCATTCAATTTGGGGGGGAGTAATCAATTACTTGCTTTTCGTTTACAAACGACAACAGTGATTACTGATTATATTTGCAGGATTGATTTCCATTTCAGACATGGGACAAATAAATGAACATCGTCAACTTCTGCTCCCAATTCTGGTAAAATTCTCCAACATCCTTACTCCCATCTTCCCTCATCCACATGGTGCTTCTGCTCTGCAAATGGCAGCTTCCAAAATTTATTTTATTTATTTAATGAAAATGTTTTCAATCTGCCCTTCATCAACACCAAATTGAAGTACAGAATTCAGAATAAGTACACTACAACCAACTAAGACATAAAATAATAATATTTATTTATACATACCCTGCCTATCTGACTGAGTTTCCCCAGCCACTCTGGGCAGCTCCCAATTGAATATCAGAAACACAATACAGCATTAAACATTAAAAACTTCCCTATAAAGCTTATTCCCTAAAAATAAGCAGCAATGCACTCTAAAATATACCATCAAACAAATAAAATAGCTGAAAACAACAGAGCAGCTTAGAACAATTGTTAACAAAACTTACAATGTCTGGGCATATAACTAAGTATTAATCTGGTGCCAAACCTTGAGCAATGTGGGTGCTTGTCATACTTGTGAGGAGATTGGAGCTGTGAGTCACTAGTCATTTATGTTTCCTTTATATTCTGAATTAAGCCCCCAGTTGGTCTTATTAAATCTTCCCATGGCTTCTCCTGTGATTCAGTAAGAGCTAGATATGGTTGGAACAGAATCAGATTCCCTTCAATCTCTCTGATTGTAAAGTAGAACAAGACAGAGCCCACTAAAATCTCCTTGGGTTTCATCTCAGATAAGTATGTAATTTATTTTAAAAAAATTGTCCAGTAGCACCTTAGAGAACAACTAAGTTTGTTCTGGGTATAAGCTTTCGTGTGCATGTAGACTTCTTCAGATAGGGTATCTGCATATGGAATGCATGCACACGAAAGCTTGCATCCAGAACAAACTTAGTTGGTCTCTAAGGTGCTACTGGACAATTTTTTATTTATTTCAACTGCGTCAGACCAACATGGCTACCTACCTGAATATGTAATGTATTGTTGTTTATACAATACATTAGCAAAGTGTAGTGCCTTCAGAAATGGTGTTGAACTACAGCTCCCATCAGCCCCTGCCAGGCATGACAAAAGCTGTGGTCTAGGAACACACTGTCTACCTCTGCAATGCTGTCATCCAGTTTGGTTGTGAATTGTGACCTCTCTTCTCCCTTTTCTCTGAACAGGCATGAATGCTGCTGTCCGGGCAGTGGTCAGAGTGGGAATATACACCGGGGCCAAAGTGTACTTTGTTCATGAGGTAGGTCATTTTGCTGCCTTTCTTTACTTGAGTAGGAATTGTATCCTAGGCCAGGTCGACTCATGGAGCAGAATGAGGTGTGAAATCCTGAGATAGCATATCCAATAGGGACATTCCATTCTAAAGCATAAAAGGTAAAGGGACCCCTGACCATTAGGTCCAGTTCTGACCGACTCTGGGGTTGCAGCGCTCATCTCGCTTTACTGGCCGAGGGAGCTGGCGTACAGCTTCCGGGTCATGTGGCCAGCATGACTAAGTCACTTCTGGCGAACCAGAGCAGCGCATGGAAACACCGTTTACCTTCCCACCAGAGTGGTACCTATTTATCTACTTGCACTTTGACGTGCTTTCGAACTGCTAGGTGGGCAGGAGCAGGGACCGAGCAACGGGAGCTCACCCCGTCATGGGGATTCGAACCGCCGACCTTCTGATCAGCAAGTCCTAGGTTCTGTGGTTTAACCCACAGCACCACCCGCGTCCCATTCTAAAGCATAGAATGTCTCTGTTTTCTAGAGTGGGCTGCACCACTTGAAGCCTCGGGGCTGCAGTTTAACCATTTTTGAACTTGCACTCGTGTAAAATTCCTGCAAGCTAAACGCACGCACACACACCAGAGAGGAACTTTCAAGCTCCATTTCTTCCCACCTGTACTAGGTTTCCACTTACTCACAGTGAGCTTTTTCTGCTGGAGAGTATTCACAAATACGATGCTCCATCTTCAGACCCAAATGGTATAGTCCATTCTTCCACCTCATTCTACTGCAAATGGGTTTATTATTTTGTTAACTCTGCTGCTGATTGCTGCTGTTCGACCAAACAGGACTATTAGAGTTGCCATAGGTTGCATAGCAATGGTAATGCCAGACCAGCTACTCTGGTGCCCCACAGACCCTATGCAAGGAGCGTCTCCACCCCCATCAGTCTACCCAGACACTGAGGTCCAGCACCGAGGGCCTTCTGGTGGTTCCCTCACTGCGAGAAGCCAAGTTACAGGGAAGCAGGCAGAGGGCCTTCTTGGTAGTGGCGCCCGCCTTGTGGAACGCCCTCCCATCAGATGTCAAAGAGAACAACAACTACCAGACTTTTAGAAGACACCTGAAGGCAGCCCTGTTTAGGGAAGCTTTTAATGTTTGATGCATTACTTTACAGTGGTACCTCAGGTTAAGTACTTAATTCATTCTGGAGGTCCATTCTTAACCTGAAACTGTTCTTAACCTGAAGCACCACTTTAGCTAATCGGGCCTCCTCCTGCCGCCGCGCCGCCAGGGCACGATTTCTGTTCTCATCCTGAAGCAAAGTTCTTAACCCGAGGTACTATTTCTGGGTTAGCGGAGTCTGTAACCTGAAGCGTATGTAACCTGAAGCGTATGTAACCCGAGGTACCACTGTATTTTAATATTTTGTTGGAAGCCGCCCAGAGTGGCTGGAGAAGCCCAGCCAGATGGGCGGGGTATAAATAAGTTGTTGTTGTTGTTGTTTGTTGAGGTGCTTCCTGTTCCATGTTGCTACAGTGGCTAAAGGAGCTGGAAATATCCCGAGGTCAAACAATGCACCAGCCTGGCAATGTACAAGATGCAACTGCATCTTGTCCTTAACATTCCTTCTTCAGTATAGTTTGCTGTAGCAGCAGCTCACAGCTATGGTATCTCTATCTTCTTGAGTTAACCAGCTCTAGAGGAGATGGAGGCTCAAAAAGGCTTCTCTTTTTAAATAACCTCTTCTGACTTTTGTTTCAGGGCTATCAAGGGCTTGTGGACGGCGGTGACAATATTAAGGAAGCAACATGGGAAAGTGTGTCTATGATGCTTCAACTGGTAAGCCGGTCCCTTGGATTTTGTCCCTCAGGGTGTGAGAGGCTTCAGAGCTGTCCTCCTTACCCTAGGTGTCACCAGTGCTAAGATTTCAGGGTTTTATGGTACTACAGAACCACCTGGTGCCCCCCTGATGCTTTCAACCGTTTATTCATTTCATAAAATGTATATATTGCTTTGTTTAAAAAAGCAAAGCCGGAAATCCTCCAAGTGGATTTAAGAAAAAGAATATCAGTAGAATTATCAGTAGAAAAAGAACAGTTAAAAACAGTTATTTAAAACATCCCCCCCCCCCAAAAAAAATAATTAAAATCAGTGTTAAGCTAAAGACCAAATTAAAACACATGTCAACATTCTACATATCTGGGTTGGCTTGCCTAAACCAGAAAGTTTTTAGCAAGTGCCAAAAAGAATGAATGGGACCATAGTGAAGAATGAGTATTATGTGGTAACGATAACTCCCTTCATCTCTGACTATTGACTATGCTGGCTGAAGTTGGTGGGAAATGTAGTTCAAAACACCTGGAGGGCGGACTTCCGGGTTGGCGCCATCGCCGAATGGCGGACTCCCTCCGAGCTCCGGAGGGAGTCTGCTCGGCAGGGGCTGGGTCCTACCGCACCGGCGATGCGGGGACCCTTAAAAACCACGGCCACGAGGGCCGTGGACATGGAGACTCAGCTGGCACCGCCAGCGCCCTCCCGACTCGTGAAGGAGCCTTTTTAAAGGCTACGGATCGGGTGCCGGGGAGAAGCGTGGTGCTTTGAGTCCTCTGCTATCCCTGCCGAGCGCAGCCGCATGCCATCCGGTGGAGAGCGCTGACTTCTTCTATTGAAAATTCGGACTTTTTAACAACAACCCGTGAGTAATTTGGAAACTGGGTTTAAAAGGAGAAAAAAAAGAATTTCTTTTTGAATTGGACACGAGCGGGGGGGGGATCCAAAAAGGAAGTCAGTCCCCCCCCCCTATTGTAAACCTTCCAAGACAAGGACGGGGAAACCAAGGTCCAAAAAGATTTGTATTGCTGATAAAAACTAAGAATTCCACGATGGGGAACCATAAGAACTGTGCTGGAGGACGAATTGAGGGAGAAGAAACGTAACCCCCCCCCCTGGGAACCGGGGTGATTGAAGAGAGAGCCTGGTGAAAAGAGTCGGAGATTTTGACAGCTGTCAAAGTAGCTGTCAAAGTCGGAAAGCGGAGAGGATTTTACTATGAGAACTTTGCTGGCTAAATTTGTTACAATTTGCTACACCTTGTTAAAACTTGGACACAAAATGGCGAAAACATGGATAACAATCGGACTTTTGGACTAGAGAAAACAAAGTTACAACAATCCCCCTAGAGGAGTTTCGGGACATTACAAAGATGGTCGTAAGTGGAAAAATACCATTGGAATTTTACAGGACTGGTTATCTTCTGGGAAAGCTGCAAAACGGAAATAATATTTTGTCTACAGGGTGTTCAGCTAAAGGAGACAATAGAATTTTCTATTGAAGAAAGGAAGGGACTGAACGCAAGTTTTTGTTCCTGAATAACAATAATCCCTGCAGACTTACTAAGCTTCTGAATTAGAACGTTTCAGCAGCGGAACAAGAGGAAACTGGACTACAATTTGGAAAGAACAATGGGGGGAGCTTTATTAAAGATCTGAAGTTAAGTGTTTTAAAAATAATTATAAAAGGAAAAAAAAAAAAAAAAAAGCCAGCAAGGAGTTGGGGGAAATAGGTGATTTATGGATTGTAAGAATTCCAGGCGGATAACATGGTTTGGTGGTCAGGGGGAAATTAAACCGGGGACAGGGGGGGAGAACTAAAATCCAAAGGCTTGTTAACTTCTTTTTTTTTGAACTGGCTTTGTTTCATCTATTATACCTTTCATTTCTTATTTCTGATATTACTATTGTGTGGGGTGTTTTTATTATTAAAAAAAAAGGGAAATTGTGGAATAAAAATGGGGTGGACCCTGGGAAAGAAATTTTTTGTTTTTTATTAAGGGTGTTGATGAGGAGTGTATAAATTTTAAATTCGAATAATGGTCTAAACAAATTAAGTTTTTAATCAGAACCGAGAGCTTGTGGAGCCAACAATATGAAAAAGGAATATGGTAGGGGTGGGGGAAGGGGGGAGTCCCAGAAAGTGGATGTTTGAAAATAAGGTTCTGAATGTATTTCAATTCTTACTTTCTGTATTTTTGAAAATCTTAATAAATATTATTTAAAAAAAAAAAACAAAACACCTGGAGGGCACTAGGTTGGGGAAATGTTATGTACTGAGTTGAATAGGACCCAAAATGCAGCAGTCTGATTGGTCCACAGGAGCTACCCAATCCAGCTCCAGGTGGAAGTGAACCCGCAACCTGATTGGCCTACAGGAATCCTGGAATTAGCCAATCACGTGGGGTCCTTTGTGTAAATAATGTATATAAAGCAGACATTCTGGGGGAACTTCCATTCCTCCTCACCACTATGAGCTGAACAAAGAGCATGAAATCCACTCTCGACTCCGAGTATATTTCAAGAAAGCTGCTATAGAATTAGGGCATGGTTTGCATTTCAATGGGTTGGATCCAGACATGCTCAGCCAAGTTCTACTTGCATTGGTGAAAGTGGGCGGGTTGGTGGGTTGCTGTCTTGTTATTCCTTCTTTGCCTCTGCAGTCCCCTGTGCCTCCATCAAATCTGCCCCAGGGGTGTTTTTTTGACAGGGGAATAAGGTTTACTTTATTTTATTTATTTTTATTTTATGGACACTATACATGACATACCGTATTTTTCGCCCTATAGGATGCACCAGCCCATAGGACACACCTAGTTTTTTTGGGGGGGAAATCAAGGAAAAATTTTTTATTTCCCCCCCAGGTTTGCGCAGCCATCCCCAAGCTAGAAGAGGGAGACGGAGCGCTCCGTCTCCCTCTTCTGCCTTCAGGGACAGCCTCTCTAGCCTCCGTGGGGCAGCGGCTTGCCTCGCTGTCCCCGAGCTTGTGGGGCTGGCAGGGGGGAGAAGCAAGCTTGCTTCTCCCCCCCCCCGCCAGCCTCCAGATCAGGTCGGGGAATAGTGGAGTGGCGGCGCTCCGGCTCCCCGCTATCTCCCGAGCTTGTGGGGCTGGCGGGGGGGGGAGAGAAGCAAGCTTGCTTCTCCCCCCCCCGCCAGCCTCCAGATCAGGTTGGGGAATAGCGGAGTGGCGGCGCTCCGCCTCCCCGCTATCTCCCGAGCTTGTGGGGCTGGCGGGGGGGGGGGGAGAAGCAAGCTTGCTTCTCCCCCCCCCCCCCGCCAGCCTCCAGACCAGGTCGGGGAATAGCGGGGTGGCGGCGCTGCACCTCCCCGCTGTCCCCCGAGCTTTTGGGCTGCAGGCTGCTGCCCGCAAGCCTTGTGAGCCCGCGGGACCTCCCACCGGGCTTGCAAGACTTGCGGATAGCTTCCTGAAGCCTGTAGAGCGAGAGGGGTCGGTGCACACGGACCCCTCTCGCTCTCCAGGCTTCAGCGAAAGCCTGCATTCGCCCCATAGGACACACACACATTTCCCCTTCATTTTTGGAGGGGGAAAAGTGCGTCCTATAGGGCGAAAAATACGGTAATCCCCAGTGGGATTTTAATTTTAACCTTGTGAAAATATCTTAAACCGCTGGAAATATCAAAGTGTTCAGTGTTATTTTTTATATATATAAAAAGGTTATTCCTTTCCCCTTTGAGAAGTTCCTTTGCTCCTCCTCCAGTTTGAGGAAAGTCACTGGCTGGTTGAGTGAGGGGCTCCTGTCACGAGGAAAATTATTGTAACATCTTGACCTTTTCGCCAGTTGGGGTCACTGGCAAAGTCGTCCATCTTAAGTGTAATGATATTGCCATAGCTGGGGTCACAATGAATGCCTGAGACCCAAAATAACTCGAAACCCGAGCTGACCTTTGCTTGCAGCCATACTTGCATGAGTCGGGGCTTTTTTGAATTTCATAAACAAGAATTGCAGAGGATTCTGGTCTGGCCACAACTCTCCCTAGGCATCCAGACTGTAGAGATAGAGGATCACATGTAGCAAACATGTATTACCTCTCCCAGTGTATTTTTTTTTTTTTTTGTAAAAAAAGAAGTGTCAGGACTCACCATGAACAACTCCCTTGTTCTCTTATTAAGGCAATGGTGCCCACCTGAGAGGTGCCAGAACTGTGTTCCGGCTGAAAAAATGCCCTGATCTCTCCTCACAAACCCTTTACACATAACGGTTAATTGGGTGAAATTCTCAACTACAAAAACTCTTCAAACTGTTGCAGCTAATGGATTTTGGTGATGGTGAAGATGCCTTGATCTTTGTAGTGAGGAGGATTAATTTGGTGGGCAGAGACGTGTAGCATTTTGGAGCCCTCTTTCTCCTGAATCAGGAGATCAGGCTGGCCATTTTCCTCAAAAGAATGAACCTGAGAATTAGAGGCATAGCTGTCAACTTACAGATTTGAAAATAAGGGACCAGCAGCCTCGGAAATAAGGGATCAGCAGCCAAAATAAGGGATTTTCAGAGCACAGGTATGTTCAACTTCTGAGCCCCTCCGAGCCAAAGGCAGAAAGCCCAGCCAGCAGCCAAACGAAGCCTCAAGCGGTGGTTCCCACAGCGCAGCAACCCAGCAAAGGGGATGCAGCAAGGAAAACCACCGTCGCCTCTCCGCTGGGAAGCACTGAGCAAAGGCGAGACCCCAGGCAACGCGGCCAATTTGATCGGCACAAGGCATGCAAGCTCCACCCCCCATTCTTTCTTAGACTCCTTATTGGGTGAGCAACGCAGCCAAGCAACACAGTTGGAGCCTCCCTCCTCCCTGGCCGGCAGGGAGGGAGGGAGGGAGAGGAGCTGCTTCCTTTGAAACCTGGGAAATTTAAGGGACATCATCAATAAGGGACAGCAGCGGGACACGGCGCTGGGATAAGGGAGTTTCCCGCCAAATAAGGGACGGTTGACAGCTATGATTAGAGGTCATAGCTTTTCTGGGCATGTTGCACCCTGCTTGTGGTTAACGCTTAGCTGGAATGAAATATTCAACGCAGCAATAGAGAAATTAAAATAATAATTTATTTGTCAGACAAATAAATGAGAGGCACAGTGGTATATGGTTACCAAGCTCTGGCCTGGTCTCCTGCCATTATGGCCAGCACTTATATTCCCTCAGCCCAGCCCCCTTGCTCCTCCTTTGGCTGCCTCTGTCCAATCAGCCTGGTTGAATTTCCTATTGGCTGATTGCTATAACCAATCCTAAAAGATACACCCATTTCCTATTGCCTTTTATGGGATACAAAAAGCTATATATTCTTCTATCTATAAATGACAAATAAGCAGTCATATATCTTACATTTGTCTCAACAAGGAACCTTAATTACCAGCTCACCTCTTGCCCTCCTTGCCCTATTGCCCTCCAAAACAGATGGTTAATAGTTTTAAATTTTTATCTTAAACAGATGTCAGAGATCTTGGATTCACATTCTCATGCATCATCAATGAAAGATCTCCTTTTTGGAGGTCTTTAAACAAAGGCCTGACAACCATATGTCAGGAGTGCTCGATGGCGTCTCCTGTCTGGCAGGGGGCTGGGCTCGTTTGCCCCTCTGGTCTCCTACAGCAATATGACTCTATGAAATAAGAATTTAACATTTCTTTCTTTCTAGATCCTTTGCATAATTACATTTAAGCCAGTATATTTCATACATTATCATAGATAGCTTTTTAGAAGAATAAACCTTCTCAAAGTAAAAGGAAGGAATAGTTTACAGCCTCAAAATAAAATAGGAAAAAAGCCTCTTCTTCTGTTTACACTCCCCTTCTCCAGCCAGTTGCTTTCTTTTCCATTTGCTCTTGGCCTTTAACCTTAGGAAGATATGGCTCAAGGCACATGGTTTTATTTTACTATTTACCAACTCTTAATTATGTAGGGTCAGTGTAACCTTGCTCTCAGCTTGTAATTCCCTTTTTACGACTTTGAGAATTGTTTTCTGCTATAAATCAGGGGGCCCCCTTGTCCAGGAGGATAAACATCTTGCCAAAGTACTTAGGCAGCTGGTCTTCTGCCTGGCATAAAACATTTGAAAATCTTTAAGCTCATTTTAAAATACAGACCCTAATCAAACTATAAGCCTTGATAAAAATGCAGGCTATGATTAGATGCCTCAGGCATTGCCTCTTTTTGGAGTACCTTGGGAACTGTAGTTGAGTGGAGTGGGACTTGGGATCTGTTTACCTCAATAAATAAGCTCCAGGGCAAGCCCAGCCATGAGGCAAAGTGAAGCAGCCACCTCAAATGACAGATGGGGTGTCAGGGAGAGAGTAATGGAGCCAGGCCTATGCCTCCTAAGCTATCCTGTTTCCCTGATAGTGTTGGATGCTATGCTGTTGTTAACCAGTTACCCTCTCTCAACCTAACCTACCTCACAGGTGTGTTGTGAGGAGAAACTGGGAGAAGGGGGAGAATGATGTTTGCTGCCTTGACATCCTTGGCAGGAGAGATGATGAACTTTTGCTTGCTCTTCTGGAAAGATGTCCAGCAGTGGATCAACTTATTTTTAATACATATTTTTATATATTAAAGTTATACATGATTCTGCAAAATACAGTGTTATCAAATAGGATCTGATGGCAAAATGCATAGTCCATGTAGAATCGTAGAATTGTAGAGAGTTGGAAGGGACCCAAGGGTCATCTAGTCCAACCCCCTGCAATGCAGGAATCTCAGCCAAAGCATCCATGACAGATGGCCATCAGCCTCTGCTTAAAAGCCTCCAAGGAAGGAGAGTCAACAGCCTCCCAAAGGATGTTCCACTGTCAAACAGCTCTCACTGTTGGAAAGTACCGTATTTTTCGCTCCATAAGACGCACTTTTTTCTTCCTAAAAAGTAAGGGGAAATGTCTGTGTGTCTTATGGAGCAAATGTGTGGTCCCTGGAGCCGAATTGCCCAGGGGCAAAAAGCAGATCATGCTCTTTTTTGATAGAGGGAAGTGGGTGTTGAAACAAAGCCGCTGATCGTTTGCCAATTGGGGGGAGAGATAAGGGACGCTAGAGATAATTTATAATTTCCTTTATGGAGGCTGCCTGGGAGGGGAGAGGTAAAGACAGCAAACTTGCAAAGGGGGGGAGCAGGAAGACTAAAGCAATAAGGAGAGAAATTAGAAGAAAAGGAGGAGCAAAAAACGTCTCCATCTAAGGAAAAGACACTAAGGCAAACAAGAAGGAAGGAAGTGTTGAAAGGAAACAGCTGATTGGTGGGATCAGAAGAGAGATAAGGGACGCTAGCGGAGGCTGCCTGGGAGGCGGGAGGTAAAAGCCCATGGATCCTCAGGATTTTTACATTGGGTCACCCCAAATTCACCATCAGATCACATAGCATGTCCATGGCTACAGCCTGCACCAAAAAAACCACCCACCCACTGTTGCGTGGGGCCGCAATGGTGTAAAAACGTGGTTACAAAGCACGGATCCACATGGATCCTCAGGATTTTTGCATTGGGTCACCCGAAATTCACCATCAGATCACATGTCTGTGGCCACAGCATGAACCACAAAAATCATACATCCCCTGTTTCATTCAGAATATTATTTTTTCTTGCTTTCCTCCTCTAAAAACTAGGTGCATCTTATGGTCAGGTGTGTCTTATGGAGCGAAAAATACGGTACTTCCTGATGTTTAGTCGAAAACTCCTTTCTTGAAATTTGGAGCCATTGGTTCAAGTCCTACCCTCCAAACCAGGAGAAAACAAGTTTGTTCTCTCTTCCAGGTTGACAGCCCTTGAGATATTTGAAAATGGCTAGCATATCAATAATAGTTCACTGTTGAACAAATACAGACATAAAATAAAACCAAAATAAATAAACCACAGGTATGTGAATGTGTGGAAGGTAGCGACTAAAACTATTTATACCCATTGTTCCCAACGTGGGGCACATGCCCCACAGGGGTGTAATTTGATTTTGACGGAGGCAATTCGAGAATGAGTTAGACCAAGTTAATGGCTTTTTAGGCTTCTTCCACATGAATAGGAGTTCACTTTTTGAATAATAAGAATTATATGTCACAGGATTTAGAGATGCTTAGGTGGGGCATGGCCCAAAAAAAGGTTGGGAACCACTGATTTATACCATAGACACAATGGTTAAACAAAGCAAGGTTGCAAAATATGGACCCTTTTCTACCAATAGAAAGTAATTAAAGTATTCAAAAGTATTTGTTCATGGGCCGAGGGGGACCCCCCCCGCTCATCTGAAGCAGCTTTCTTGTCATGGTACTGTCAGGGAACTGACATCGGAGCCAGAGGCGGAGGCTAGGCTCTCAAGCGATGCTGGAGAAGGGCCCAGCAGGGGGAGAGGCGGCTCACCAGCTGGGGAAAGAAATCAGCGTAACACCAGGGATAAAGGGGGGCAGATGGGGGAATCGGCGAGGGGGCTCCAGGACTCCTCGCCGGAGATCAGCGAGGAGAGCACGGGTCCTCCGCTACCCACGCCCTCCCTGCGCAGAGGACTTCCGTGCAGGGAGAGTAGGAGGAGACTTGGAGTCAAACAACTTTTATGCTGGAAAAGGTTTAAGAAACGCCCACTGACAGATCCTGCTAGCGACTGAACAGCCACGAAGTGCAGGGCTGTCCAGACAGAAAAGGTTTAACAAGGCAACCTAGCCAGGAGTGGCACCAACTTGCGCACGAGCAACCCCTACATTTATTACAGGTACCTATGACCTAAAGTATTTTGTCCTCCCTTGGTTTTTTTCTTCTTCCAGATTTGCTTGAGGGACTCCTCTCTCTCTCTCTTTTTTTCAATTTTTTTTATTGGTTTTCACAACATTATAAACAAACAAACAAACACATAAGACAAACAAACATAAATCATAGCCTTATTGAAAATTACACTTATCAACATTGTTAAGTGACTTCCTCGTTTCCCCTTGGTTGAATTTCATTGCATATCCTTTTAACGGTTTTCCAAATCACAGTTATTATAAAATTTAACTTAAACATTAACATCCTTAGATCTTCACATTATGAAATTAAACATATTAATTCATCCCTTAACATAAATAAAATCCTAAGCCAATTAAGTATCTGCAAGCTGTTTTCGGTTAATTTAACTTAACATGTTTAACTAAGTAATCATTAAATTTAATCCACTCTTCCTGATACTCCTCCTCCTTCTGGTCACGAACACTTCCGGTTAGGTCAGCTAGCTCCGAAAAATCCATCATCTTCATCTGCCATTCTTCTATCGTTGGTAATTCTTGGGTTTTCCACTTTTTAGCTAACAAAATACGAGCAGCAGTTGTGGCATACAAAAATAATTTAACATCTTTCTTGGGCAATTCCAAACTTGTTATTCCAAGAAGAAAGGCCTCTGGTTTCTTTATAAATGTATATTTCAACATTTTGAGGGACTCCTTCTTTTGATCATAGCAGCACCTAAGTTAGGCGGCCATAATGTTGTCTTCCAGCTCTCACCTGGTTTGTCCCCCTCACCTAGGGTGGCACCGTCATCGGGAGTGCCAGGTGCATGGACTTCCGTGCCCGCGAAGGACGCCTGAAAGCTGCTCGCAACCTGGTGAAGAGAGGAATCACAAACTTGTGCGTGATCGGAGGAGACGGCAGCTTGACTGGAGCGGATACCTTCCGAGCGGAGTGGACCAGTTTGCTGCAGGAGCTGGTTAAGACAGGTATTGCCAAGGAGGGCACTTAAAAACTGAATGCTACAGTGAGGGGGGGGGAAGTATTTGATCCCCTGCTAAATTTTCCCATTTGCCCTCTGACCAGTCCATAATTTTAATGGTAGGTTTATTATAGCTGTGAGAGACAGAATAACAAGAGGAAACCCCGCTCCCAGAAACCCAGAAGACAAAAGTCAGAGATTGATGTGCGTTATAATGAGTGAAATACGTATTTGATCCCCTGTCAAGCAGCCAGATGTCAGGCTACCTGGTATCTTCGCTGTATGTAACGAGCTGAGATTAGAAGCACCTGCTGTAAGGTCCCAGCTCATTACAGTAACTGTACAAAAGATACCTGTCAACAGAAGCAATCAATCCACCATGTCCAAGACCAAAGAGCTGTCCAAGGATGTCATTAAAATTATGGACTGGTCATTTCTTCATCGGAGGGCAAACGGGCAAATTTAGCAGGGGATCAAATAATTTCCCCCCTCACTGTAAGTCCCTGTGCTGGTGAGAGTTGGAATCCAACAATATTTGGAGAACCTCATCTTAGCCACCCTTGCTCTGACCTGCAGGATAAAAGGAGAATATGCAGAACGTTTGCTTTCTTATTAATAGATTTAGGCTAAGAGTGAACTTGCAGGGATGGTGTAATTATATCATATGCTGGTATTCCACTGGTTCTTTGCATAATACCTCCCCAGGTGGCATCACGGCAGAAGAAGCCAGCAAGTCTAGTTACTTAAACATTGTTGGCATGGTTGGGTCTATTGATAACGACTTTTGTGGCACTGACATGACCATTGGCACGGACTCCGCTCTCCACAGGATAATGGAAATAGTGGATGCTATCACCACCACTGCTCAGAGGTGAGACTTGTGGGCATTGTGCCTTTGATTTCTACAGTTCCTGAATGGCACCATGAGAATCTCTTTCTGCAGCTTGAAGAAAGAGAAGAAAACAAAGTTCCTAGCCGTTAAGACTAGACTTGAAAGTATATATAGACAGCAGTTGCAGAGCAATCGCAGAAGCTCTTTGCCCTTCCTCATGCAGAAGCATATAAAATGGGAAAGAATATATTTGCAAAGACAGGCAAAATTTGGCTCAGTTTGCCTACTCTCTGTTGTAGAATTTTTTTAAAATACAGTCATACCTCGGGTTGAAGTTGCTTCAGGTTGAGCGCTTTCGGGTTGCGCTCCGCGGCGACCCGGAAGTAACGGAACGCATTACTTCCAGGTTTCGCCACCTGCGCATGCGCAGACGGTCAAAATGACGTCACACCCATGCGCGGAAGCGGCAAATCGCAACCTGCGCACACGCATGGACGCGGGTTGTGTTCGCTTCAGGATGCAAACGGGGCTCCGGAACAGATCCTGTTTGTACCCAGAGGTACCACTGTATTTTCTTGTTCTCTCTCTCTCTCTCTCTCTCTCACTCACACACACACCAAAAAAAACCCCCTACCCTTATCTATTTAAGATATATATACAGTGGTACCTCGGGTTAAATACTTAATTCGTTCCGGAGGTCCGTTCTTAACCTGAAACTGTTCTTAACCTGAAGCACCACTTTAGCTAATGGGGCCTCCTGCTGCCACCGCCAGAGCACGATTTCTGTTCTCATCTTGAAGCAAAGTTCTTCAAAATCAAATCCGTTTATTGTGAGGACCATGCCTGTACACAAACATTAACACAACAATAGTTAAAAAATATTAAAATTCATTACATACTACGCCAACAAAACCTTCATCCCACAAAATAGAAAGAGAGGGAAAACAAGCAACGAGTTAAACAGACGATGAAGGGGTCTTTACATTGTCATCCATAAATCTTTCCCTGGCTTTCATGGCCTTCATCACAAAAACCGCTACCACATGGGTAATACGTGGGTTTGCATCAACTAACAAAAATTTTACTCTATCTTCAGGATTGGTTATAGAGTTGGGTATAATTTGCAGCAATGCGTCTCTAAAGCCCGAGTAGATGGGGCAATAGAGGAGGTAATGTGTAAGATCCTCTTTAATTTTCATAAGGCAAGGGCATAAACGATGTTCTACTGGGGTTTTTGTGAATCTACCGGTCAGATATGCAGTTGGCAGTGTTTGGAACCGTGCCATAGTGAAAGCTCTCCGAAGGGTGGGATCAGTGATCTCCACCAAGTAGTTGGCACAGATTTTGACTGCTTTTACTCGGGGAAACCAGTAGGAAAACCCAGAGTTTTTTATCTTTGTGGAGTCCAAAAATGCGTCTTTTTCAAAGATCCATTCCCGAACTTTATCAGGGCTCCACAATTTAAGGGTATTAAACTCAGGTAGATTGTATCTGGATAGGATATCTAGTAGGTTTTTATGCCAAGTAGTATTATTTTGTAATGATACAAAGGCTTGTTTAGCCAATAAGGTGTTCGGGGCATCTGTGAGGTTGGTGAAAAAAAGCAGGAATCTTAAGTGGGCCCTGGCAGACACAGAAGGTAATCCTACTTCCACTCTTAGGAGAGCTGCCGGAGTACTCTGAGGGAGGCCTAGAATTCTTCTGAGGTAAAAATTTTGGAAGATTTCAAGCCGTTCTAACAGCTTCTGATTCCATCCCCAGAGTTCTACTCCATATAGCATCTGGGGAATCACTTTTCCAACAAAAGCTTTTAGTGCCGGGATCACCAGTTGCCCTCCCCTCGAATAAAAAAAGCTGAGCAGAGCACCGATTGTCCTACGTGTTAGAAGGGCTACAGTCTTGAAGTGGGCAAGCCAGCTAGATGTAGCTTGGAAAGTGATACCAAGATATTTAAAAAAAAGACACTGTTCAATTTTGTGTTCATCTAAAGACCATCTAAATGTGTGGCGAGCTCTAGTAAATACCACAATTTTTGTTTTGTCATAATTTATCTTTAGAGAGTTTTGGGAACAATAAGCTGCGAGCCCCTCCAGCATGCTATGTAGGCCCCTTCGAGTAAGTGCCATGACAGCCATGTCATCAGCATATAGTAATATATTCAGGTGTTTGCCTTCCAGGGCAGGAGCTGATGACTTATACTTTGCCATATGTTGAACAATGTCATTTATATAGAAATTAAAGAGGAACGGCGCTAACAAACAGCCCTGTTTAACCCCTTTCCCCAGTGGCAGTGGGTCAGTATAGTTGCCTGACATCCCAGTTCTGATTTTAACTGTGGTGTCTGAATGTAACTCTCTAAGTATTTTGAGAAGTCGTCTATCAATATCTGTTTCATATAGTTTTTGCCATAATTTGTCCCTACAGATTGAATCAAAAGCGGATGTAAGATCTACAAAAGCCACAAAAAGTTTGCTCTTATGTACCTTTGTATACTTATCTATCATTGTCTGTAGTACCAAACAATGGCCTGTTGTACTATGGCCCTTTCTAAACCCTGCCTGTTCCGGATTAAGCAGGTTAGAGTGGTCAGCCCAGTCAACCAGTTTATTTAGCAGGTAGCGAGTATAAAGTTTATACACAATGTCCAGGAGACTTATGGGGCGATAGTTTGAGGGGTCTTGGGGGTCTCCCTTCTTATAGATGGGGGCTACCAGGCTCAGTTTCCAGTTTTCTGGGATTTTGCATATATCATTTATTACCGTAAAAAGTTGGGCCAAAATAGCAGCCCACCACTGGGCATTTAGTTTAAACACCTCAGGAGGAATCATATCCTCACCGGGAGCTTTGCCATTCTTGAGTGTTTTAATTAGCTGTAAACATTCTGATTCGGTAACAGGATCCCAGCCCGTTAATAGATCGTTTTTAAGAGGAGGAAACTGGCTCGGTTTAGCAATGTTTGGAGCTGTATATAGCCGGGAAAAATGTTGGTACCATAAGTTAGATGAAATACTGTTGGTTACAATTTTCCCTTTGGGTGAAACTCCCTGAGCAATTATTTCCCAGAACTTTTTGTCGTCCCGCAATTTGATCGCTTTGTCAAGTGCCTCCCATTGTTCCTTTCTGTAGAGGGATTTCTTAAATTTTAGAGTATTTTTATAATGAGAACGCCACCTGTGCAGGTTTTCCAATGAGGACAGGGTCCCTTCCTGTTTTACCTTATTTTGTAATTTCCTAAGCAAAGATCTTAGATTCCTACAGTCTTTGTCGAACCAGGCCCTCGAGTTGTTTTGTTTTTTGGGAGGGTTGGAATTCGTGAGTAGTGGGAAGAGCGACTCTGAGACCTGCTGAAATGTTGAAAAGGGGTCAGAAATAGATGAGATACACTGGTCTCTCAAGGCCAGTAAGTCTGATGAATGCAGGTGTAGTTTGATTTTAGATTCCAGGTCGCTGTTCCATTTACGCCTACGAAGGGCCAGAGTTGGAGGTGGGTCTGCACAGTGATTGCGGTATTGCGGATCCACCAAACCACGGGGAATTAGTGAAATTGATATAGGAAGATGATCACTCTCAATTCTATTGAAAGTCCTGAAGCCCTGTGACCTCTCCAAGAGTTTTGGGGAGACCAGGATATAATCAATAACGCTCGCACCTCTAGGTCCAAGAAAAGAAAAGAAACCCCCTGACCTGTCCATATGGGTACCATGCAAATTATACAAATTATGTTTGAAGGCAGTCTCCAATAATGTAATGCCTGCCTTATTCAAGACCTTATCGTCAGAGGACCAGGGAATAAACCAATCTGCCTCTGGCAGGAACTGAGATTTAGAGCAGTACGTATTAATGTCATTTCCTATCCTGGCGTTGAAATCACCTGCCACCAGGATATCCATGCCAGGGAGTTCTAGTTCAGCCTTCTCCAAACATAGCTCTAAATCTTCCCAGATTTGTGACGACTGGGGAGGGGTGCCTATGGGAGGGATATATATATTAAAGCAAAGGAAATCTCCTCCTTCACTGCTAGAAATAAGTAAGATTTGTAAATTGTTACTCTTCACCCACTGCTGTTGCCGGGCCTTGCACTTTAGTTTGGTAGAAACAAAAGTGACTAAACCACCACTAGGTCGGCCTCGGGAATTTGGTTTTATCGCAGGGGTAGCAAAGGCTTCGTATCCCTGTAAAGAGGGGACATGGAGATCTAGACACCATGTCTCCTGTAGACATAAAATCTGAAATTTTGTAAGGAAATCCAGAAGGTCGACGTCACCCTGCTTAGATAGCCATCCCGCCACATTCCAGGATAGAATGTGGAAATAGGGTGATGGTGGAAATAGTGGCAGTCAATCTCTTTTCCGGTGGTTTGAGGCTCCTGAGCTGGGCTCCTCCTCTATCTGCCCTGCTTGGTGGTTCCAGGTTTGAGGTCGCTGGTCCCTAGATAGGTGTGATAGCTTTAACTGGGGGGCCAATAGGTTGATTTGGCCCAGAGGATCTTCGATGACACCGTTACAAATATCATGTTGTTCAGCTGATGTATCATGATGTTCAGCTGGTTTTCGCAGAGCAAGGGTTTTGCCGACCCGTATAGGCTGTACAGGTAGCAGGTCGACAGCTGCATCTTGCGTCGGTACTGCTAGCGGGTCAAAATTTGACAAAAGCTGTGGATCTTGATTGCGTATTGGGCTTAGAATAATGGAAGCCTCCAATTCCGGCATCGAGGCATATGAGGACGAGAGCATTTCAGACTGGTCTTGCTTGGGTAGTCCAATGCCAGGCTCGTTGCACGTAGAGACCAGGGTACCAAGCGGGGGGTGTAGGAAATCAATTAAGTCATTTGCGGGCAGGCTTGCCACTCCCTGTGGGGTAATAGATCCCGGCTCCATTCCCCCGTCTATTTGTTCTTTATGGCGCACAGGCCCAGCATCAACACCGACAGCACCTATCCTGGTGCATAGCGGTGTACGGGTCAGATTGGTGAATACCCTTGTAAAATAGATGTACCATTTTCTTGTGCGGTTTCTTAATTTTAGAATCTTTGCAACGAAATGGGCAGATCTAAAGTTAATAACCATACGTCTCATATAAGGTCCAGAAGGCAGCCATGCGATGTCCACGATATCTACGGGGCGTAATGTCTGCCCCAGCAGTTGGGTCAGGGAATTTGTGACCGAATGTTTATCCGCCCATTTGTTATAATTCAAGGGGTGGTTTCCCACCAGTACTGCAAGTTTGCTGTTCTGGAGTTGCAGACTTGAGTTTTGTACTTGGTTGGGCAGGCATCTCACTTGTTTTTGTGCAAGGTTGGCCTGCACACTTGGGCAGGGGTGAGCGGAGTTTGCAATATTGTTAAGCTGAGGAAGTGAGGGGGGGCAACTGAACAAGCCAAAGACTTTTTCAAGCTTCTTTTCGATCCCATCCAGCCTTTTATATAAGTTGGTGATGGTATGTGTTATCAACTCAGTCTGGCAGATTAGCAGTTCCAGTGCCTCTCGGTCCTTGTTTAACTGGGCTGGTGACTGGGATAATTCAGGTGAAGTTTTTTGCAGGGACTCAAGAGTCTGTTCCATCTGTTCCTTCATACACAGGCTCGAGGCTAGTTGTGGGCCATCCACAATGCCGGCAGGCTCCTCATGAGTAGTACTGGGAGCAAGGACCTCATAGCTGTTTGCTGTGGGGAAGTTTCTACAGATCTCATTTAGGTCGTTGTCAGGCAAGAAATCCCTGATATTTGTCTGTTTTTTGGCAGTGCTCGTAGCTTCATTGGAATGCTGCCTGCGGCGTTTCTTCCCTCTCATGTCGGCAAGAAAATAGGGAGAAAATTTCTCAAAATAGCAGGGTCAGGGCAGGTTGTGCTGTTAATGAGCCCTACTCCCTTTAACAGTCTTTATCTGCCGCGTTTTCTTGCAGATTTATGGGAGAAGTAGAAATAATCTAAACCATAAAACTTCTAAAATAAACGCCTTAAGGCATCTTAGAGCCCTTAGAACCCGTCAAAGCAGATAATAAAAATATAGCTTTACCGAGCATAAGACAAGGCTGCCGCTCACGTCGCCATCTTGGATCGAAGCAAAGTTCTTAACCCGAGGTACTATTTCTGGGTTAGCGGAGTCTGTAACCTGAAGCATATGTAACGTGAAGTGTATGTAACCCGAGGTACCACTGTATAAACTAAACAAGCTATAGCTTAGGCCCCCCCAAAAAAATTTAAAGGGAAAAAAACCTGGATGTACATATCCAAAATGTAAGATAAAAAACAAATAAAATAAAACCTACATACAGCAACAGTGTTTTGTGTTGTGTAGGCTCCTATTTGTTATGTGCAAATGGCTTTAGATACCTATTAGGTCCATAAATTACCACATAGCCTATATTCAACACAAAAAACAGTGACAATTTGTTGTTGACAAAGGACAGCTGGACATATAAAGGGACCCATTACATTCAGTAGCTTAGGGCCTCATCAAACCTAAATCCGGCCCTGATCCCACCCTCCTTGGGGGGCGTGTCCCTTGTGCCCAACCTGAGTGGCAGTAGCATACACTCCACCACTGCTTGTACATGTTTTAAAGAGGTATTTTGAGGGCCTTCTTGGTAACAGCTGAAGTGACCTGGGACTCTCTTTTTTTCTGAGAAGAGCCTGTGCAATCCCTTGTCTTTCTAATTATGTGAGAATCTGTGTGGATAGTAGTATTTAAAAAAAATGAAAACAAAAAATGAAAACAAAAACAAACATTCGCAGTTAGAAAGCTAGTTCCAAGATGCGGAATGATGAGCAAACGGCACAAACTGAAACTATCCCTAATTTTTCCCTACATACAAAACTTAAATCTTTTCTGGAATGTTTAAAACATTTCTTTAAAAAAATATACTCACAATGCTTTATTATTTGTTTTGCCTTGCAGTCACCAGAGGACATTTGTGCTGGAGGTCATGGGTCGTCACTGCGGGTAGGAATTTCTGTTCTTGTTCCTCTCAAATGTCACGTTTTAAAATGCATTTTGATCATTTTTTTCGAAAACGGCGGTGCCAGAATCAATGAAGTGAATGATCTGAAGCAGACATAGGCAACCTTCGGCCCTCCAGATGTTTAGGCCTACAACTCCCATGATCCCTGGCTATGAGGACCAGTGGTCAGGGATGATGGGAATTGTAGTCCAAAACATCTGGAGGGTCGAAGGTTGCCAATGCCTGATCTGAAGAATAATTACATTCTGATCCACACACTAGCCCAGGAAGTTTCAGAAAGATCAAATTTTTCCAGTCTGAGTGCAGTCTGGGTTTCCAAAGAGAGAGGATGATATGAATCAGTCTCCAATCAGACCTAAGTAACCTTTAAGAAAGCACGTTCCCTGCTTGGATTTTTCAAGCACTATTGCTAGGTTAAAATCTTGCACCAAATCAGTAATGGCTCATTGTTCGTCTTTTATCTCTTCCTCTAGTTACCTAGCCCTTGTAACAGCCTTGGCAAGTGGTGCAGACTGGGTTTTCATTCCAGAATCTCCACCAGAGGATGACTGGGAGGATCACTTGTGCAGGAGGCTAACTGAGGTAATAATAATAATATTTATTGCGGTCCAATGACCCATAACATGGATTCAGAATAAAATACAGATTCATACAGACAACCCCCCAGGGAAGGGAGACGGAAGTGTTATTTGTTTAGTCATGGGTATGTTGATCTTTGATTCGTATGACTACTAAAAGAAACTTTGTCACGGCCACTGTGATATCATTGGACTTGTCGTCCAGAAGATATCTGATATAGTAGGCTTCCGATTGACTTTTTTAAAAATAATTTTTTATTAGATTTTTCACAGTGATAACACAAACCACAAAGCAAAATGATACACAAAAACAGAAAAAGAAAAAGAAGAAAAAAGAAAGAAAAAAAAGAGGGGGGGAAAGGGGGAACAATAAACAGATAAACAATAACAACAAACTTAATTCTTCACAAATCTAACCTTTTAAACATCTTGGTTGACTTCCTCAAATCCCTCCCTTCTGAGTTTCCTTGTAATTAAAAGTAACAGCTTTCCAATATCATTATTAAACTAAAACAATTTCCAATTATAGTCCATCTTATTCACTTTTCTTAACATTCTAAATCCCATTTATTTATCGTATTTTTCGCCCCATAGGGCGCACCGGCCCATAGGGCGCACCTAGTTTTTTTGGGGGGAAATCAAGGGAAAAAAATTTATCCCCCCCCCCCCCCGCAGCCATCCCCAAGCTAGAAAAGGGAGACGGAGCGCTCCGTCTCCCTCTTCTGCCTTCAGAGACAGCCTCCCTAGCCTCAGTGGGGCAGCAGCTTGCCCCGCTGTCCCCCGAGCTTGTTGGGCTGGCGGTGGGGAGAAGCAAGCTTGCTTCTCCCCACCGCCAGCCTCCAAACCAGGTCGGGGAATAGTGGGATAGCGGTGCTCCGCCTCCCCGCTGTCCCCCGAGCTTGTAGGGCTGGCGGTGGGTAGAAGCAAGCTTGCTTCTCCCCACCGCCAGCCTCCAAACCAGGTCGGGGAATAGCGGGATGGCGGCGCTCCGCCTCCCCGCTGTCCCCCGAGCTTGTGGGGCTGGCATTGGGGAGAAGCAAGCTTCTCCCCACCGCCAGCCTCCAAACCAGGTCGAGGAATAGCGGATGGCGGCGCTCCGCCTCCCCGCTGTCCCCCGAGCTTGTGGGGCTGCCCGATATATGCCCGAAGCCCGGGGCGCGCTCCGGAACGTGCCCCGTGCTTCGGGCTGCAGGCTTCCGCCCGCAAGCCTTGCGAGCCCGGCAGAAACTCCTGCCGGGCTCGCAAGGCTTGTGGATAGCTTCCTGAAGCCTGGAGAGCAACCCCTCTGCACCGACCCCTCTCGCTCTCCAGGCTTCAGCGAAAGCCTGCATTCACCCCATAGGACACACACACATTTCCCCTTCATTTTTGGAGGGGAAAAGTGCGTCCTATAGGGCGAAAAATACGGTAATTATAACTTAATTCAATCCTAGGCCTATTTGTTTCTTTCAAGTAATTTCTATTTTTGATATTTCTAATTATATTTCTAATTTTTTATATTGGCTTCCGATTGATTTGCCAATAGTGGTTTAATCAATAGTTCCCTAGCTTGATCCTATTGTCCGCAATGCAATAGAATATGCCTCATGCAGTCAACGTTCTGAGAGCATACACAGATCCTATTTTGATAAGGGATACCTCTCGGTCTGCCGTTTAACACTTCTGATGGGAATACATTTAATTTGGCTTTGGTGAAAAGACGCCAGTATGTTAGTACAGACAAATTTCTAAGATATGCAGGTGTCTGAAACTCGAACCCATAGTGAATTCCATAGTGAATGGGCCACAGCTAACATGAGACTGAGATCGGAGATCACTATGTGCTTTGTCCCAGAACCTTTGCCTCAGAGATTCAAGGGTGGTATCATAGACCAGATGGTACAGGAGAGAAGGTGGCATACCAGTCGAAGTGGCTTTTCTAACCATCATTTTCATCCATAAGCTGGTAAACTCCTTGTTGTTTAGGTATGGAAGTAACCTCTTCCCTAGGCCAAAGACTGAGATCTTGAGCCAGTATCTCAGGGCTGTAATATGTTGATGCTGTGTACTGTACTGGCTGGAGAATGTTTAAAAAAGCAAATCAGTTGAAGTATTTGGAGTCAGTGAACGAAATCTGCACCAAAACAATGGGACACCCTCACAGGTCCCTAAGCCACCTCAAGGGCCTGGTGAGCTGGAAAAACTAGACAAACCTAGGGTAGCCTGAGTTTCACAGTCAGGCCCTCTCTAGGCTGCAAAAAACTGTCTCCAGCCTTGATTAAGGATATGGCAGCAGCAACTGAGCAGAGAAGAGTACCATGATTGATGGCACTGAAAGCTGTAGAGAGGTCCAGGAGAATCACCAAAGTTGGGTTCCCGGCAGCCTTTCTTGGCTGTCCAAGGCGGTTTCTGTCTCCAAACCAGGCCTGGAACATGGTTTAAAGTGGATCCAGTATACCTGAAGGAGCATCTCCACCCCCATCGTTCTGCCCGGACGCTGAGGTCCAGCGTCGAGGGCCTTCTGGCGGTTCCCTCATTGCGAGAAGCAAAGCTACAGGGAACCAGGCAGAGGGCCTTCTCGGTAGTGGCGCCCGCCCTGTGGAACGCCCTTCCAGCAGATGTCAAAGCGATAAACAACTATCTGACATTCAGAAGACATCTTAAGGCAGCCCTGTTCAGGGAAGTTTTTAACGTGTGATATTTTAGTGTATTTTTGGTTCTATGGAAGCCGCCCAGAGTGGCTGGGGAGGCCCAGCCAGATGGGCGGGGTACAAATAATAAATTATTATTATTATTATTATTATTATTATTTATTAGTATCTCTCTCTCCCTCTTTTCTTCTCCACAGACAAGAACCCGAGGCTCAAGGCTGAACATCATTATTGTGGCTGAAGGAGCAATTGATAAGCACGGCAAGCCGATCACCTCAGAAGACATTAAAAGTGTGGGTGATGCAATCCTGTTTCTGCTCGGAGCGTCTGTGTCAATGTTCTTTGGCCTAACATTGAGATTGAGCTGAAATACTCGCTGGCAGGCAGAATGACTGTCTCGCCAGAGTGGTGCATGCTCTAGTTATCTCCTGCTTGGACTACTGCAATGCACTCTACGTGGGGCTACCTTTGAAGGTGACCCGGAAACTGCAATTAATCCAGAATGCGGCAGCTAGACTGGTGACTGGGGGCGGCCGCCGAGACCACATAACACCAGTCCTGAGAGATCTGCATTGCTCCCAGTACGTTTCCGAGCACAATTCAAAGTGTTGGTGCTGACCTTTAAAGCCCTAAACGGCCTCGGTCCAGTACACCTGAAGGAGCGTCTCCACCCCCATCGTTCAGCCCGGACACTGAGATCCAGCAGCAAGGGCCTTCTGGCAGTTCCCTCATTGCGAGAAGTGAGGTTACAGGGAACCAGGCAGAGGGCCTTCTCGGTAGTGGCGCCCGCCCTGTGGAACGCCCTCCCTTCAGATGTGAAGGAAATAACCAGTTATCCCATCTTTAAAAGACATCTGAAGACAGCCCTGTTTAGGGAAGTTTTTAATATTTAATGCTGTACTGTTTTTAACATTTGATTGGGAGCCGCCCAGAGTGGCTGAGGAAACTCAGCCAGATGGGCGGGGTATAAATAAATTAATAATAATAATAATAATAATAATAATTTATTATTATTATTATTATTATTATTATTATTATTATTATTATTATTATCATCCTGCACAGTTAAAAAGGGCGGGTTTGTACAACCAAAGGACTCAAAGAGTAACAAAAGCCTGGTTCTTCTTCTGTTGTCCAGTGAACTTTAATTTTAACTTTGAAGGGATAGTGTCATTATTTTGCACCTCTTTTCTCTCTGCAGCTGGTTGTGAAACGCCTGGGCTATGACACAAGAGTCACCATTCTTGGACATGTGCAACGTGGTGGGACCCCCTCTGCCTTTGATCGCATCCTGGTAAAAAGCAATGCAGTTTTGTTTCTGATGCTTCATATAGATGACATGCCTGTAAACAATACAGTGGTACCTCAGGTTACAGACGCTTCAGGTTACAGACTCCGCTAACCCAGAAATAGAACCTCGGGTTAAGAACTTTGCTTCAGGATGAGAACAGAAATTGTGCTCCGGTGGCATGGCAACAGCTAAAGTGGTGCTTCAGGTTAAGAACGGACCTCCAGAACAAATTAAGTTCTTAACCTGAGGTACCACTGTACAGTGGTATCTCGGGTTACAAACACTTTGGGTTACAGACTCCGCTAACCTGGAAGTAGTACCTTGGGTTAAGAACTTTGCCCCAGGATGTAAAGTGAAGGCGTTCTGGGAAATGATTTATAATGAATTGAAAAAGGTATTTAAATATACCTTCACTAAGAAACCAGAGGCTTTCCTTTTGGGTATTGTCGGCCAAGGGGTGGTAAAGAAGGACCAGACATTTTTTATGTATGCAACAACAGCAGCAAGGATACTTCTCGCAAAACACTGGAAAACTCAAGATCTACCCACACTGGAAGAATGGCAGATGCAACTGATAGACTACATGGAACTGGCCGAGATGACCGGCAGAATTCGAGACCTGGGAGAAGAGAGGACTGAGGAGGATTGGAAGAAATTTAAGAACTATTTACAAAAACATTGCAATTTGAGTGAATGCTAAACAGGATGCTAGATCAAAATAACTGAGCACCACTAAATTCAGAGGTTTTTAAGAAAATAAGTAAGATTGTGAAAATTTAACTCCTTTCGAGAACTATAAGAATATGAAACACAGAAGGGATATAAGAATGTAAATAAGATAATAAATTGCTGACAAAATGTTATAACGATGAAAGTGGGAGCGGGAGATGTGAGGAAGTCCAAAGAAAATGTGAAATTATGTTAAGACAAATGTTATATTGTTTATTATGTTTATTTCTATTGTAAAACCCAATAAATTGTTTAAAAAAAAAAAAAAAAAGAACTTTGCCCCAGGATGACAACAGAAATTGCGCAGCGGCAGCAGGAGGCCCCATTAGGTAAAGTGGTACCTCAGGTTAAGAACAGTTTCAGGTTAAGAACGGACCTCCGGAACGAATTAAGTTCGTAACCAGAGGTGCCACTGTATTGCATATTGGAGTGAGAGGCAGGAGGAGACATTTCTAAAGGTATAGTCCAGGTGTGGGGAACCTTTGGCCCTCCAGATGTTGCCGAACTACAGTTCCCATAATTCCTGGCCGTTGGCCCTGTTTGCTGGGGCTGATGGGAGTTGCAGTTCAGCAACGCCTGGCAGCCCCAAGGTTCCCCACGCTTGATGCACTCCCGCTGTCTCTAGGTTGTTAACTTCTCTGGAATTAATTGCCTGCCGGTGGGGAATGTTACACTTCTGTAGAAGGGCAAAGGGTTTCGTGACAGACTAGTTGAGGTATGAGCTTTCTTGGACTAGAGCCCATTGTGTCACGTTGTAAACTGTGGGGACAAAAGGCCACGAAATGCAGTCTCTCGCATTTTTCGGCAAAGTTTGACATGATAAGAACACTCGGTAGCCATTCACACAGCAGGAGGTAATTAGCAATAACATAATTACGAATTACTTATCACTCCCTCTAATAATGAACTCAGGTGGCCAGATTGGAGCCAAAATTAGGCCGCTGTGAAACAAGAGAGAAGTATTATAATAAATAATAATAATTTTTTATTTATACCCCACCCTTCCTGGTTCAGGAAACTGGGCTCAGGGCGGCTAACAACAAATTTAAAACACTCAATTGATGCTACAAAAAAACAGCATAAAATATGGTATAAAGCGTAAATAACAATAAAATCAAAAATCAATTTAGGGGGAAAATCCATCCAATAAACATTAGATGATCACCAGGGCTAGCTAGCTAAATTAGTCCCACTTGGGCCAGCGAGGAGGCCAGGGGAGAACCAGCTGTGGGATCCCAGAGCGGGAAATCTTCATAAAAAGGGGAGGAAAGGAAGGGGAACAAAAGATCAGGCCAGGTTCAAATTGAAAGCCAGGCGGAATAGTTCTGTCTTACAGGCCCTGCGGAAGGAAGTTAAATCTTGCAGCGCCCTGGTCTCATGGGACAGAGCATTCCACGAGGTCAGAGCCATCACTGAGAAGGCCCTGGCCCTAGTGGAGGATAATCTAACTTCCTTAGGGCCCGGGACCTCTAAACTATGATTATTCATGGACCTTAAGGTCCTCTGCGGGGCATACCAGGAGAGGCAGTCCCGTAAGTACGAGGGCCCTAAGTACTGACATGCTCAGGTATTTGCAGAAATACAAAAAACCCCAAACCCTTAAAAAAAATCATTTTTCTGTTCTCCATCTTGCAGGGAAGCAGGATGGGAGTGGAAGCTGTCATGGCGCTACTGGAGGGAACTCCTGATACTCCAGCATGTGTTGTCAGTCTCTCTGGTAACCAGGCTGTCCGCCTTCCTCTCATGGAGTGCGTCCAAGTAGTAAGTATTGTTTGCTGGCATGTGCGTTTATGGGGGTGGGACAAGAAAATGCACCTCTTTATCCTAGCCGTTAAGGTATTTTGTTTTGCTGGGCCCCCACCACATTTGCTGAATGTATACTGTTCTGTTCCATTTGAAGTAGTTGTTTTCATAACAGTATATTATATTGTTGTTACCTCTCCTGGGACCTTATGGGCAGGTAAGAAATCAAAGACTTATAATTTGGCATAAAATTTGGACTGTTTGGTTGCATTATCATTTGGAATGTATTTAACGTGGATTTAAAGATAAAGGTAAAGGGACCCCTGACCATTAGGTCCAGTCGTGACTGACTCTGGGGTTGCGGCGCTCATCTCGCTTTATTGGTCGAGGGAGCCAGCGTACAGCTTCCGGGTCATGTGGCCAGCATGACTAAGCCGCTTCTGGTGAACCAGAGCAGCGCACAGAAACGCCGTTTACCTTCCCGCTGGAGCGGTACCTATTTATCTACTTGCACTTTGATGTGCTTTTGAACTGCTAGGTTGGCAGGAGCAGGGGCCGAGCAACAGGAGCTCACCCCGTCACGGGGATTCGAACCGCCAACCTGCTAAGGATCGGCAAGTCCTAGGCTCTGTGGTTTAACCCACAGCGCCACCCGCATTCCCAACGTGGATTTAATTGGATTGTTAAAATGGAAAATTTAATAAATATTATTATAAAAAATAAAAAATACTATTTGTCGCTATTGTCTTCCTTCAACAGACTAAAGATGTCACAACAGCGATGAATGAGGGACGGTTTGACGAAGCTCTTAAACTTAGAGGAAGGTAAGTTGGAGCTACAATGTGAACAAGGCCTTCTGGGGCCTCTGTGCAATTTATTTTTTATTCTTAGGAAGGGGAAGTGGCCGTAGCTCAGTGACAGAGCATCTAGTTTGCATGCAGTAGGTCCTGGATTCAGTCCTTCGAATCTCCAGGAAGGGCTGGGAAGGATTTCCTGCCAATCCCAGTCAGTGTAGACAGTCTTGAACTAGCCTAGGTTGGAAGGTTGCTTCCTTTGCTCCTAATAATTTGATTCACCCTGCAGGAGTTTCCAAAACAACTGGAATGTTTACAAGATTTTGGCCCATGTTCGCCCACCCTCTGCAAAGGTAAGGGGGGGAAAGGGGCATACAATGGGAGAGAAGGCATAGCTCAGTGGTATGCTTTGTGTGTGTAAGTCCCATGTTTGATCCCTGGCATCTCTAAATAAAAGGATTCATGTAGCAGGCGATGGGAGAGACCCTTCTCTGTCTGAGACCGCGAAGACCTGACCTTCTACGAGGCAGCTTCCTTTGTTTTGGTATAGGCAGGTCTGCATATCCTGTTGAGAACTGCTTAGACAGGCCGTTGTTATGTACTGAAGTTCTCACCCTGGGCCAGCAGGGGGATACTGTAGATAGTTATGCAAATAAGGGGTCGAAAGTGACGTTCAGTGATTGGATAGTTTTAGAAAATTGTTACAGTTACGTTGTACTGGAGCCCTGTATAAGCAGGCTGACTGAACCCTTCAGTTTAGTTCTGTTCTGGCCTGTGAATAAACAAGAGCTGTTTGAAGAATCACTGTGTCGTCTGATATGTTCACCCACAACTTAACAGTTGTAACATGAGCTATCTTTCTTTTTAACCAGTCTGTATTTGTTTATTGGTGTTTTTCTGCTGATTTTATTCTCATGTGCCTGAAAGACCTACACTGGCTCCCAGTACGTTTCCGATCACAATTCAAAGTGTAGGTGCTGACCTTTAAAGCCCTAAACAGCCTTGGCCTAGTATACCTGAAGGAGCGTCTCCACCCCCATCATTCAGCCTGGACACTGAGGTCCAGCTCCGAGGGCCTTCTGGTGGTTCCCTCCCTGCGAGAAGTGAGGTTACAGGGAACCAGGCAGAGGGCCTTCTCGGTGGTGGCACCCGCCCTGTGGAACGCCCTCGTATCAGATGTCAAGAAAATAAACAACTGACTTTTAGAAGACATCTGAAGGCAGCTCTGTTTAGGGAAGTTTTTAATTTGATGTTTTATTGTATTTTTAATATTTTGTTGGAAGCCACCCAGAGTGGCTGAGGAAACCCAGCCAGATGGGCGGGGTATAAATAATAAATTACTATATTATTATTAATATTGGAGTACACACACACACACACACACACACACACAAATGTAATTAGAATTTTTATAAATAAATAAACCATCCTTGTAATGGGAGCAAAGCTGCTCTATGAAATTTCTGTCCATGTGACCGGCTCCTTCCATGGAACCCAGAATCCCCCAACAGGGTGTGCTTTGAAGTACATCCAAAACCCTTTCTGACTTCATCCCCAATCCTTTTCTTTCTCCGCAGAGTGGCTACAACCTGGCAGTGATGAACGTAGGTGCACCAGCAGCTGGCATGAATGCAGCCGTGAGGTCTACTGTTAGAATTGGGTTGATCCACGGCCATAGGATGCTGGCTGTGCACGACGGGTTTGAAGGCCTAGCCGAAGGAAAGGTATTTGTTTGTTTAACTGAGGGATTAATACTCTCTTCTAAGAGAGTTCCACAATTGCCAGTGGCTCAGGAAAGAGCTGCTTTGAGCTAAAGAAACCCTTTCGTCCATCCTTCCTCTCCAGATTGAAGAAATTGGATGGGGAGGAGTCGGCGGCTGGACTGGGAGAGGTGGATCGAGTCTTGGAACCAAAAGGTATTATGATGGGGAGAGGTGCATAGCTGTCAACCGTCCCTTATTTGGCGGGAAACTCCCTTATCCCAGTGCCGTGTCCCGCTGCTGTCCCTTATTGACGATGTCCCTTAAATTTCCCGGGTTTCAAAGGAAGCAGCTCCTCTCCCTCCCTCCCTCCCTGCCGGCCAGGGAGGTGGGAGGCTCCAACTGTATTGCTTGGCTGCCCGCCCCGCCCCCCTCCAGCCTCCTCTCACCAGCCTTGGCCCCCGGGAGCCCCTCCACACCGGGACTGGCGGGAGCCTCGGGCCCTTCTGCTGCCATCCTCCTCACAGCTGCCGAACTGAGCGTCTCTGCCTGGGGTAGCATCTTCGTAGCTTGGACTTCGTTTTGTGCAAAAAGTGGTTGCTGCTTGTAGTTATTTAATTGCAGTGTTTCATCAGCTTGAGCAGCAACCTCTGGAAACGAAGGGCTAAAAACCGGCGCTGCTCTCCAAAATTATCTGGTCCCCTTTAACTTCATATTTCAGGTGGTTGACTAAAATCCCTTATTTTGGCTGCTGATCCCTTATTTTCGAGGCTGCTGGTCCCTTATTTTCAAATCTGTAAGTTGACAGCTATGGAGAGGTGTCCATGGACGGATGTACTCTGTGTTTAAAATAAACACAGCTGCTAAGAAAAAATGAAGTGATAAAAATAATAAAAAAATAAACACATCTGGCAAACATAGCTGAGGAAAACTTTTTCCTGTTATAAAACTGAAAAAAACACATGTCCCTTTTATAGCTTTAAGCAGAGGTGGCTAACTTGTGGCCCTCGTGATATTCCTGGATTCCAACTCCCAATCAGTATGGTCACTGGTTAAGGATGATGGGAGTTGTAGTTCAGCAAAAAAACAAAAACAAGCGTGGAAGGCAACAGGTTAGTCACCCCTGCCTAATTTTTTTTACTTTTAGAGTGTGGAAAAGACACTGGAGACAATTCTCCATATTTCTACAGGAGACATTGTACTCCTGGTTGGAAGAAGACAAGCTCAAGGCAGTGATTTGTGTAAGAATGTGGCCAGCAGCCTCCTCTGAGGCTGCTGCCTTTGTATATGGGTAGTGTGACTGGATGCTCCAATGATGCTGGATGCAGAGGCAAAACAGAATTACCTCAGTCAGCAAAGGCTGATTGGGAAGAGCAGTGACTCATGCAGAGATGCATCAGGCAGCCTCCCCTGAAGCTGGGAAGTTCTTCTGTGACTGCATCAGGAATATTTGAAAGCTCAATATCATATCCTTTGCTGAAGCACAGCAGAATTGCCCGTCCCCCTGCAGAGGCTAACTGTCTGAAAACTGAGAGTTACTGGGGATAATGGAACTTTCTATGAGTGAAATCAAAAGGTACCATCGCCTGCCTCCCAAGACTTACTGAATCAGAGCGATTCCTGAATTCTCGGGGGTGTTTTTCTAGCTGGCATGGCCGGTGCTCCTTCCAAAGCCCTTGTCTTGCCATGGAAAGGTGAGATAAGTTTGGCTGTTGACAAGATCCCTCCTACATGACCTCTTCATCTGTAGGGAGTCTGAAAGGCTTCTTGATTCTTTGAGGGGCTCCTGGCAATGCAGATGATGGCTGGGGCAGAGGTGGCACAGATGACAGAACAAGAGTTTGCCATCGTGTCTACTATGTGGTAGTGACGATGGTGGTGAAGAAAGCTTATTTGCTTTCCTCAGCGAACCACTCAGCAAAGCATTTTCCAAGTGGGGAGTGGACTGGCTAAATCTAACCCAGTCTGAAAGCTGCAGTTGAGGCAGAATGCCACTTGCCAGGTTGTAATGTGAAGCAGCAAGATGAGATTATATCGTTTTGATCCTTAAAACTCTGTTCTGACTGCCTGTTAGCCACTGGGCCCAACCAAAGGCGTTGGCACCTTTGTCCAAAGCCATATAAAACTTAGGGCCCAAGGAATGTAAGGTGTGCCTTCGCCAGTACCTGCTGGCCTATGCTTTAAGATGGGCTGGGTTGTGTTTAGAATAATCTTGTGCATAATATAAAAAATACAAAGTGAGACACTAAGGAAATCCAAAGGGAAAATATGAAGAACAGAGGTTCTGACGAACGGATTATTAAAAACGCGTGAGGTAAACGGTGGAAGTCTTTTTTTAAAAAAACACACACACTTTATTTAAGGTAGATAAGGACAAGATGAAATTATACAATTGAATATAAATATAGATGGGAAATGGCTATGTATTGTGAGTACTTATCTACTTTCACCTATGATCTTTTTCTTTTACTTTTTCTTTTTTCATTGTTCTTTTTTTCTTTTTTCTGATATCTTTCATTTCACTGCTTTATTGTGAATAGCATTTTATAGAGGTATAAATAAGTGTAAATATGAAAAGAGACAAAATATTCTCTAATTTTTTTCCTTGGTTAGATGTATTTTCTTTTGCTTTTGTATTTTCTTTTGTTGTGAATATGTATGTTTTCTAATTTGTACTTAATAAAAATATTTAAAATTTTAAAAAAACAAAAACAAAAAAACAAAAAAACAAAGATTGGCTGGGGTAGTCCTGTCAATGGTAGTGATGGTGGGGACAAGAGGCAGGGCCTTCTCAGTGGCAGCCCTCATCTGTGGAACTTCCTGCATTTGCTTTTCCATCACATCATCAACATTCAGGCACAATTTTTTTAAAAAAGCATTTATTCAGCCAGGCATTTGGAATCTTAACTGAATTGGGACCCGTTAGTCAAAGTTGTATTAGCTGCTGTATTATGTTTTAGTTGTTGGCGTTGATTTCGTTAATTACTGCTTTATAATACCTGCATTTTTTGCTTGATGTTAACCATCTGAATGAATAAGAGATTAAACAAAAACAGAGTGCTGATTCTTCTTCTTCAATGACAGGACTCTACCTAAGAAGTACTTTGAGCAAATCAGCAACAACATCGCCAGTTTTAACATCCATGGGCTAATCATAATTGGTGGCTTTGAGGTAGGTCTCTGGCACGCCTTAGGCTCTTTAGAGCACAAGATCTATAACAGAAGTGAAGCACTGTTGAAAGGATTAACAGACTGGTGAATGAGTATGTCAGTTTTCACATTCCACAGAACATTCCTACAGGCACAATATAACAGTCATTGACAGTGGACTGGAAGAGGCACTCTCTGTCCAACAACCAAATCCTAAGATAGTCAGGTTATGGCTGGGATGGAGAACTGCCCAGATGTTGCTGGACTCCCAACTCCCATTGGCCACAGGTAGCATGGTCATTGGCCAGGGATGATGGGAGATACAGTCCAACCAGTGGCGGAGGAACCCTCTCCGGCACCCGGGGCGGGATGAACCGCCCAGTGGCGCACATGTGACGTCTGTACGGAACTGTACATGCACAGCATCCCATACGGACTGTGCACACTGTCCGTACGGGCTGCTGCGCTAGCAGCATCCCGTACAGACTGCACATGCGCGGCAGCCCATATGGTCGCTGTGTGAGAGCAGCAGCCTGTATGGTCGCCGTGCTAGAGGGGTGCCCATACTGACTGTGCGTACCCTCAGCCGCTCTACAGCTAGGGGTAGGCAGGGGCCATCTTGTCACCCCCCCCCCAGAGTGGCAACCCGGGACAGCCCGCCCCCTCCACCCCCCAGTTCGTACACCCCTGAGTCCAACAACATCTGGAGGGCCACAGTTTCCTCAACTTAATAATGGAGGCTTTCTTCTTCCCCCTTTACGTAGGCTTTCACCGGCAGCCTGGAGTTGATTGAAGGCCGAGCCAAGTTCGAAGAGCTCTGTATCCCACTCTGTGTTATTCCTGCCACCGTCTCCAACAACGTTCCTGGCTCTGACTTCAGCATCGGTGCAGACACAGCCCTCAACACCATCACATCAGTAAGGCATTCATTGGCTTCCAAGCTCAATTAATTTCAATACATGCAGGGCCAGGTGGGGTGTGGCAGCTGCCTAACATAGTGTTTTGTGGTGCAACAGCATAGGAAGCTGCCTTATAACTGAGTCAGATCATTGGTCCATCTAGTTTACTACTGTCAAAACTGGCTGGCAGTGGCTCTCCAGGAGCAGAAATACACTGTGCGAATTTGGAGGATTTTCATAGTCTGCTGAGATCAGCTTTTCGTGATGCAGAATTTGGTTGTTATTCCTTCGGCGTCTCTGATTAAAAGACATGCCCGCCTGATAAAACCCTGGATAGGTGCTGCCAGCCACAATAGACGGTCCAATGGTCAAATTTGGTATTTGGCAGTATTATGTCTTCAGAAGCAATGGGGAGGAGCCGTAGCTCATTGGCAGTGTGTGTGCTTGGCTTGCCAAAGATTCTAGGTTGGTCCCTGCCACGTTCAGCTCAGAGGATATTGGGCGATGGGGAAGACCCCTTCTTTGCCACAAAATCTTAGGAGGGCAGATATCAGTCGAGAGAAGGCAGTATGTCTGACTCAGTCCGAGACAGTTGTTGTACATTTTTATATCTTCTTTTAGGGATGTGGGTGGCGCTATGGTCTAAACCACAGAGCCTAGGGCTTGCCGATCGGAAGGTCGGCGGTTCAAATCCCTGCGACGGGGTGAGCTCCCGTTGTTCGGTCCCAGCTCCTGCCCACCTAGCAGTTTGAAAGCACATCCAAGTGCAAGTAGATAAATAGGTACCGCTTCGGCGGGAAGGTAAACGGTGTTTTCGTGTGCTGCTCTGGTTCGCCAGAAGCAGCTTAATCATGCTGGCCACATGACCCGGAAGCTGTCTGTGGACAAACGCTGGCTCCCTTGGCCTATAGAGCGAGGGAGCGCAACCCCCGAGTCATCTGCCTCTGGACCTAACGGTCAGGGGTCCCTTTACCTTTTACCTTCTTTTAACTTGCAAACATGAGAGTTGCCAAAAAGTTATACAGAGAACTTGCCCCATTCTGTCTTTCTGAGCAGGATGCCATTTGTTTGTTTAATTCCCTAGACTTGTGACCGTATCAAACAGTCTGCAGCTGGCACCAAGAGGCGGGTGTTCATCATTGAGACCATGGGAGGATATTGCGGCTACCTGGCTACCATGGCGGGACTGGCTGCTGGCGCAGATGCAGCCTATATTTATGAAGATCCTTTCACCATCCATGACTTGGAAGTGAGAACCGTTTGCAGAGGCCAAAGGGGGTTGTTTCCTTTTTGAAAGCTCCTGGGAGAGCAGCATAGTCTAGATTGAGTTCCTCTCTCCACTCTTAGCAGCCTCTGCTGTAAATACCTGAATAGTCATTCCAAAACTGTGCGCTGGGGCAACACCAGTATGCTGTGAGAGGACTGCTTGTGTGCCATGAAAATAAATTAGAGGAGCATTCCTGCAAGAGCATTCCTGCCTTCACTGGAAGCAGGTAATTCTGTCTAGTCTCTGCTTTGGATGTGACTGGGGTGTTGAATCGCTCCCAAGAAGAAGAGCACAGCAGAATTGCCTCTTACAATCGCTTCCAATTCAGACTCATTAACAGAATTGCCTGCCTACAGAAAAGGCTGCCTGTTGTATCTCTGCATGAGTCACTTCTTTAGGCTTGCTCCGAAGGCAATGACTCATGCATAAACATAGCGGCTAATCTTCTTTAAGAATGGGCAGTTCCTACTCTTGCATACTCTAAAAGCCAATGTTTTCAGAGGCAAGAGTGAAAATACATACCGTATTTTTTGCTCTATAAGACTCACTTTTCCCCTCCTAAAAAGTAAGGGGAAATGTGTGTGCGTCTTATGGAGTGAATGCAGGCTGCGCAGCTATCCCAGAAGCCAGAACAGCAAGAGGGATTGCTGCTTTCACTGTGCAGCGATCCCTCTTGCTGTTCTGGCTTCTGAGATTCAGAATTTTTTTTTTCTTTTTTCCTCCTCCAAAAACTAGGTGCGTCTTATGGTCTGGTGCGTCTTATAGAGCGAAAAATACGGTACCTATAGTTCTCGTTCAGGAGGAAAGTGAGCCTCAGGCATCTCACAGTGTAACACTTTGCAACTGTATCTGCAGATGACAACCATGTGAAGTCACTAATGTGAATAGTTTTGGGCCTGCAGTTTGACTTTATTAAGTGGGTTAATCTTACTCCTTTCATATTCACAATCCAAAACATGATGTCACAGGCTTTAGTGCAAAGTTTGCATATCCTATCTTCACACAGGAAAGGCTTTCCAGGAATACTCCATTATAGAAAATAAGTCTTGACTGTATGATGATGGGGACTTGGCAGCAAAAGCTATGATAGCTGGGAGATGTGCTCACATGTAGTTTCAGAGACGGAAAGTGAAACCATGATTCTCTCTTTGGTATACAGATGAATGTGGAGCATCTGACTGAGAAAATGAAGACCACAGTGAAGAGAGGTCTCATATTGAGGTATCTGACTAGGCTTAGCCATCAAAAAGCTGGGGAGTGGATGCTCAGAAGTGGTTTCCATTAGCTAAAAAGAGTGAAGATGGGCAATACCATTGTGGGAGTGGTGGAAGCAGTTTTCTTCTTCTTTTAAGCTTTAACCATGTATGCTTATAACTTTCTATTCTGAGCTGGGTTCTAAAACATCATTGGTTCTGCAGCTTTTCAGCATGGTGCATTTTGAAAGGGGAACATTTAGATAAGGAAACAATTGTTTTTCCAGAGTTTCCAGTATGTTTTCCAGGCACTCATTGCAAAAAAGAAGAAGACTGATTTGGGGGAGGAAATGCATTTGTTGCTCCAAGCCAGCTTTAAGTGCACAATCTGAATGTGCCAATATGTGGTTTAATCCCATATATACCGTATTTTTTGCCCCATAGGACACACTTTTTCCCCTCCAAAAATGAAGGGGAAATGTGTGTGCGTCCTATGGGGCGAATGCAGGCTTTCGCTGAAGCCTGGAGAGCGAGAGGGGTTGGTGCACACCGACCCCTCTCGCTCTCCAGACTTCGCGCAGCTCTCCGCAAGGCGCGGGAGCCCTGCGCTGGGCTCCCACGGCTTGCGGAGACTTGCCTGTTCTGGGGGCTGGGGGAAGCTCGGGCTTCCCCCGTCCCAGCCCCGTGCCTGGGGGGGGAATAATTCCCCCCCTTTATTTCCCCCCCAAACAACTAGGTGCGCCTTATGGGACAGTGCGTCCTATAAGGCAAAAAATACGGTATACACACACACACAAACACACATATATACATACCGGTGTATATATATATAATATACCTGTACCCCACCCATCATCTATGCTGTCTGTGGTGGAGTAAATAGGGCTCATTTTGTTTTATCCTCACAACTTAACCTTTGAAGTACGTGATGCTGAGAGAAATTTGCCCAAGAGTGGTGTGGAACTTCATGGCAAAGTAGAGGAATTTGCACCTGGGTCTCCCACCACTGCCAGGACCACACTGACCTTCGCTTACACTAGAAGAGAAAGCAGGCTATGGTCAGAATAAAATTATGGTGGGCAGAGGCAGTTTATTATGGAGCAATAATGCATTTCCAGTATAAACAGGTTGCAGAACAAGGGAAATATTTAGTTAAGCTGTAGGGCCCACTAGCCAGTCAGACAAATGGATGTGAATCCTGGGTCTACATTCATACAAAATACAGAAAAAATCTACACACACACACACACACACACACAGCGTCCCTCCACCCAGTCAACCAGGCAAAAGTAGTTGAGGAGAGCTCAACTCACCTGAGGCTTCCCCCCCCTCTCTTAGCACAGTGTTCTAACATTTCATCTCTTTTCTTTTAAAGCTAGTTCTTAATCAGTGTAGACCTGTCTTCCTGCCTCATCCATGCTGGGTATGTTCTCTCTTTCTAGGAATGAAAAGTGCAATGAGCACTATAACACCGAGTTCATATACAACTTGTATTCTGAGGAAGGGAAAGGCGTCTTTGACACCAGGAAGAACGTCTTGGGACACATGCAGCAGGTATGTCTGGAGCCTGGCTATACTGCTACAGCTGCTCAAGCAAATAATACTGCTTTTAGTTCCACGAATGCAGAGAAGTTGAACTCCGGCTGAAGACAGAAATAGACCCAAAGGACTGGTTCCATCTAGAGGCCTCCAGTTGACCCACACTATGTAATGTTTTGTTCCAAAGGGAAAACACACAGACACAACACACACACACAGAATTCTGTCTCTCAAGCGCTCTTACAAGGCCTCCCTACCAGCATCAGAGGTGGAGAAATGCTACTTTTTTTACTCTTCATAGAAAGATGGCCATCTGTCATGGATGCTTTAGCTGCATTGCAGGGGGTTGGACTAGATGACCCTTGGGTCCCTCCCAATTCTATGATTCTATAATAAAAGGGGGAGTTTCCAGGACGTCTCTCCAGCACTGGGGCAGTGGGAAATGCTGTCTCTTACCCTTTACCTGTGAAGAGCAGACAGAGGGATTTATGTCCTGATCACAGTATGGACAGAAATTTTACCAGCAGCTTTCAAGTGCTGAGCACCAGGCTGCTGAGATTGGAAGATAAACCTGGAGCGGTTGGTGGGCCACTTGCTCTGCCAGGCTATACAAGGCCATAGCCACTCCCGCTGCAATCGATCTTCCATTTGGAGGCTTTTAAGCCACAGAGCCTAGAACTTGCTGATCAGAAGGTTGGCAGTTTGAATCCCCGCGACGGGGTGAGCTCCCGTTGCTCGGTCCCTGCTCCTGCCAACCTAGCAGTTTGAAAGCACATCAAAGTGCAAGTAGATAGGGAATGATCTGCCAAAAAAGCTGAAAAACATCTTCATGTATGCGACAACGGCCGCGAGTTTTAATAGCACAAGGATGGAAGACTGAAGAAACCCCAACTAAAGAATCATGGCAAGAAAAATTGATGGACTATGCAGAACTGGCAAAACTGACCTACAAGCTACGGGACAAGGATAACTGTGACTTTAAAGATGAATGGGAATCCTTTACAAAGTATTTGAAGACACAACAAAATGAACTGGACTCCTTGGCTGGCTTTGAATAAACATTCACAAAATTTTTATTGATAATAATCAGCTAAATAGTTTGAGGATCTATACAACTGTGTAACATGCAGAAAACAGCATTTTTAGAGAAATCAAAGACTAGAACTGAGGGAAGTCGGGGGTGGGGGTGGATGGCTTCTGTGGGGGGAGGGAGGAAAAATGGGGGGGGGAAATAAGGATGATATGTTTCTGGATATGTTTTGTTTTAATTTTGAATAAAAAAGTTATTATTTTTAAAAAGTGCAAGTAGATAAATAGGTACCGCTCCAGCGGGAAGGTAAACGGCGTTTCCGTGTGCTGTTTTGGTTCGCCAGAAGCGGCTTAGTCATGCTGGCCACATGACCCGGAAGCTGTACGCCGGCTCCCTCGGCCAATAAAGCGAGATGAGCGCCGCAACCCCAGAGTCGGCCACGACTGGACCTAATGGTCAGGGGTCCCTTTACCTTTACAGCAGTTCCTGCAACTATGATTCTCAATGACAATCAAGCTGACTTTCCCTTTACCCATCACAGGGTGGCTCACCAACTCCGTTTGACAGAAACTTTGGAACGAAAATGGGTGCTAAAGCGGTGGCATGGATGTCCGGCAAGATTAAAGAGTGTTCCAGGCATGGTATGTGGATGCTTTTGACTGGGTAGCCTGTTACACCAGGGGGTTAGCTATGGCTGCTGGAGAATGAGGGATAGGAAAGAGAGAGAACAGAATCCAGATGTTTCTGCCTGCTGCATCATGCCATTAATGAATTTGGAAAGAGGCATCGCCCTCTAAAACTGCATAGCCTACTTGTGCTATCAAAACCAGCTCAGCATTGTCCACGGGTCACTGATAGGTTGTGCTCTCTAGGGTTTTAGATGGATCTTTCCAACGGGGATCAACCAGAGATTAAATCTGGGATATTTTTCATGTGAAGCAGGTGCACAACCACTGATCTACAGCCCTGCTTACAACTCCCTTGCTCCTGTTTTCAGGTGACTATGAGGGAGCCTTTGTAACTATACAGTGGTACCTCGGGTTAAGAACTTAATTCGTTCTGGAGGTCCGTCCTTAACCTGAAACTAATCTTAACCTGAAGCACCACTTTAGCTAATGGGGCCTCCCGCTGCCCCGCTGTGCAGATTCTCATCCTGAAGCAAAGTTCTTAACATTTCTGGGTTAGCGGAGTCTGTTACCTGAAGCGTCTGTAACCTGAGGTACCACTGTACTTTATAGAGTTGTGTAGAAGTTGCCCCGGGCTGTTTGGCCCTTTTAATAGCTCTCTTTTTTCCCCCTTAGAAAAACCACGCAACACTTGCTTTTAAAGTTTAAAAATAACATGGCTTTGACTTGCTGTACTTACTCTTGTCGGATTGTATGTACCAGAGAGGTAGTTGATACTTACGTTACTGAAACAGATTTACTGTATTTTTTGCACCATAACACTCACTTTTTTCCTCCTAAAAAGTAAGCGGAAATGTCTGTGCGTGTTATGAAGGGAATGCCTACGGATGGCATTATGGAGGGTGGCATGCCTACGGATTTTCCTCCTCTAAAAACGACGTGCGTGTTATGGTCGGGTGCGTGTTATAGAGCGAAAAATATGGTACAGTGGTGCCTCGCAAGACGAAAAGAATCCGTTCCGTGAGTCTCTTCGTCTTGCGGTTTTTTCGTCTTGCGAAGCAAGCCCATTAGCAGTTTAGCGGATTAGCGCTATTAGCGGCTTAGCGGGCCAGCTGATAAGCGGCTTAGTGGCTTAACGGATCAGCTGTTAAGCGGCTTAGCGGATCAGCTGATAAGCGGCTTAGTGGCTTAACGGATCAGCTGATAAGCGGCTTAGCGATCAGCTGTTAAGCGGCTTAGCGGCTTAGCGGATCAGCTGATAAGCGGCTTAGCGGCTTGGGGAAAAGGGGGGGGAAGGAAAAAAACCCCGCAGGAACTCGCAAGACATTTTCGTCTTGCGAAGCAAGCCCATAGGAAATTCGTTTTGCGAAGCACCTCCAAAGCGGAACACCCTTTCGTCTAGCGGGTTTTCCGTCTTGCGAGGCATTAGTCTTGCGGGGCACCACTGTACATGAATTCATATCCGAGACTGACTGATATTTACAGACTGGCTCTGAGGCAGACAGCACCATAACACAACACACTTGCTGCTCTCACAGCTAAAGCTCCGCATACAGTGATAACTGAACAAACTGGGGGGAAACTGCCTCAGTATATATATTTATGACATCACAAGATTCTATGCTACAGCATTAACCCTCTGCATAGTATTTTGGATGCAGCATTTCCACACCTTTGGCGCTGCCTGTTTTGGGGAATTGCCAATTCTGGCCTCGGTTACATTTTTAGTTTTGTGCCACTGGGGAAGTGGTAATTCTGTATTGATTTGTTTTTGATGTTTGTATGTGATGCCAACAAAAGGTTTGATGATGATGATGATGATGAGTTACATTTTTAATGTTCACCTAATGCACTGTATTGTGTTTCATTATTGGCGGGTTTTTTGTTTGTTTGGTTGATTTTGTAAGCCAATCTTGAAGGCCCATTGGCTAAACTGTATTTTAATGGATGGTGATATCAGTTACAGAATGGGCAGCAAGGGAGAGGGAGCTGTGGTCACCCATCAGGACCTGTGTGTATAGATTTTACCAGTTAACGCTTTCTTCACATACACAAAAGTCCTTCCTGATAATTAACCAATTAATTCATATTTTCTAATTAATATTAAAATAAGAGCAACTGGGGGGGAAATGGTGCCTTCTAGGACTGTAATAATTTATTACCTAGTATTCATTGTATATGGAGTATATAGCATTGTATATAATATTCATTGGATATATATTCAGAATGTATATGGGCCGAGTTCATTATTTTCTTTATTATCCCTTTAGATTCCCTTCAACAACAGAGGTTCTCAGGGTGGTTTATGAATACTATTTAAAGCGCAGTAAGTGGGTGATAGCCAACGTTCATCATACTCAGAGAAGACCTACTGCAATGAATGAACTTAAATAACTTAGGCCTATTGAGTTCAGTTGATCTATTCTGAGCATGGTTTCAGCTAGCTATCACCCATTGTGGCATTGATAAAAATACAAACAAAATAAAACAGTAAACAATCATCAGTATTTTTAAAAAAACTTAAACACAATAAATTCAGCAGTGATAACTAATACATCACCCTGAACACTCTGGTGTTTTGCCCTACACTCTTGCTATACTGCATATCTGCTCACAAACATGGATTTTGGCATAATATGTTAAGATCTCTCCTGACATGATACTCTATTATGTTCTTTAAAATTTGATGAATTCACATTTCTTCTTAATCTTCTCATCTCACACAGTTGAACCATTCCCAAATAGTAGCAATCCTACATGCATCCTAATACTTGGGGAAATCTGGCAAATTCACTCTGAACTTTTCCCAGGGCTACATAATACATTAAAAGCAAATTGTGGGGGAGGGGTGTGGGGGGCCCCCCCCCCATATAAAACCAGTACTGTACAGATTGTGCCACCATTTTAATTTTATTGTCAATTGCTCACCACCCTAAGAAATTACGTTCAAGAGTAGTCAAGGATTATTATGATTAACAGAAGGTTCTGCATTTTAACTGTAGACAAATGGTTGACTTTAACTTGTAACTTACTATATAACTTGTTGTGGACTTTTCTCCACCAATCTCTTTCACATGAACAGGCATAAATGCACTCAGATATTAAATTCCAGAAGATTTCCTTGAGAGTATTATTACTGCTTTGCTGAACTATTTATTCATGTTTAGTCTGCATTTCAGAATAAAATCTTTCCAGGGTATCTAAGAATATTAAGCAATAAAAATGCTTAATATTTTCCAGATAATGAATTTGATGAGCATTTCCCACGATTTCTTTTTTCAGGTCGTATCTTTGCCAACAGCTCTGATTCAGCTTGCCTCCTGGGCATGCGCAGACGGGCCCTTGTATTCCAGCCCCTCTCCGAACTCAAAGAGCAGACTGATTTTGAGTAAGTGTCTCCTCTGTCTTGTAAACTCAAGTGAGGCTTCTGCAGTCAGGGTAATCTGCAGTCCACAATATACCGTATTTTTCGCTCTATAAGACGCACCAGACCACAAGACGCACCTAGTTTTTGGAGGAGGAAAACAAGAAAAAAAATATTCTGAATCTCAGAAGCCAGAGCAGCAAGAGGGATCGCTGAGCAGTGAAAGCAGCAATCCCTCTTGCTGTTCTGGCTTCTGGGATAGCTGCGCAGCCTGCATTTGCTCCGTAAGACGCACGCACATTTCCCCTTACTTTTTAGGAGGGAAAAAGTGAGTCTTATAGAGCAAAAAAATACGGTATCTGTTAGAAGTCCAAGAACCTCACTAAAAATAATTATGCAGAAGTGGTTGCTAAAGACTCCCCAAGGCTGAGCCTTTTTGCAAAGTGAGTGATTGTGCCATGGAATCAATTGTGCTCCAGGGCTTTCCATAGGCTTCCGATGCTGGGCCTTTGAACTGCTCCAACAAGGCTCTTCTGATATTCTTAGGTGTGTCCTGAAACGCTCATCTCTCTCTTCCAACAGGCACCGCATCCCCAGAACACAGTGGTGGCTGAAGCTTCGTCCCATCTTGAAGATTCTTGCCAAGTACAAGATTGAGTTGGATACCTCCGAGACAGCTCAAATAGAACATATCACTCGCAAGAGAGTATCCGGAGAAGGCGCTCTGTGAACAGCTAGCAGCTCTCCCTTTTAGTTATGACACTTAAGGAGACCTCTAAAGCAAAGTATTTATTTTTTTCCAGTCCCCTTCCCCAGTTTAGCATGCAGCTGTCTCATCTAGTGTTTTGTGTAATGACTGGGACTGCATGCCTGCCACGAATGGAGGAGGCAACGCCAAATGTCATCTAGTGCCATATCTGCAGTATGTGAATGAATGAGTTAATGGGAAATGTATGTTATTATATTCTACTCTTCCTTTTAGAAAGCTTAAGACAGCTGACATGGGGCTCCTGATGGTCTTCTATTCAGGCACCAGGTCTACTTTTTCTTCTGCTTTACTGGTGCTTATAAGGTTAGGTGGCCCTCTGTCTGAGGGTGGAGTGGGGATTTCAAACAGGAATGGTCATTTCAGCTTAAGTTCATCATGTTGAAATCTGGACTGGACTGAATATATTATTTTGCTATCAGGCCCTCTCCTTTGAACAGTGGCAGCTACCCCAGAACCCACACTTGGGGTAAATTATAGCTTTGTGATTCAAGCTCTTCCAAATGCTGAAAATAAAATGGGAACTGTTTCACTAGAGGTTGCTGTTTGGATCTGCCATTTCAACACCATCTTTTTTCCTTCTTCAGTAACATGCACAATGCAGGGGGAGCTGGACTGCAGGTATGGGAGATTTTTAAAAAAACCAAGCAGCCAACTGGCACCCAGCATTCAAAATTTGCCAGGCACATTTTGCACCTGGCTATCACCTGGCAGGGACGCGGGTGGCACTGTGGGTTAAACCACAGAGCCTAGGACTTGCCGATCAGAAGGTCGGCGGTTCGAATCCCTGCGACGGGTGAGCTCCCGTTGCTCGGTCCCTGCTCCTGCCAACCTAGCAGTTCGAAAACACATCAAAGTGCAAGTAGATAAATAGGTATCACTCTGGCAGGAAGGTAAACGGCGTTTCCGTGCACTGCTCTGGTTTGCCAGAAGCGGCTTAGTCATGCTGGCCATATGACCCAGAAGCTGTCTGCAGACAAACGCCGGCTCCCTCGGCCAATAAAGCGTGATGAGCACCGCAACTTCAGAGTCGGGCACGACTGGACCTAATGGTCAGGGGACCCTTTACCTTTACCTTACCTTTACATTTCAGCCACTTGCAACTAGGTGCTAGGATGGCGCCTGAAGTCTCCCACCATCTGGAGGTGCATGCCTAGGAATCCTTGACTGTTTTCACACACTAGCATCACATCACGTAGAATTCTACCAGTTATATTTTATCTGCACAATCAGAATGAATTGCAGGAACTAAAAAGTCATCTTGAAAAATAGTTTTTGAGCCGTCTGGCCCCAAAATGGCAACTTTGGAGACTGTAACCCAGGTTTAAAATGAGCCATTGGGGTCTAGCTTATATATCTGAGTTTCTAACACTGCTGGCACCTGTACTAAACTAGACTGCATGTAAACTTCCATTTGCCAAAATACACACACCTCTCTTCTTATCTGGGGCAATCTCCACCTCCGTGGATTTAAAACAGCCACTGTGAACATGGTTTGAAACCACCCTTATTAGGTGCATAAATATACAGTGGTACCTCGGGTTACATACGCTTCAGGTTACAGACTCCGCTAACCCAGAAATAGTGCTTCAGGTTAAGAACTTTGCTTCAGGATGAGAACAGAAATCGTGCTCCGGCGGCGCAGCAGCAGCAGGAAGCCCCATTAGCTAAAGTGGTGCTTCAGGTTAAGTACAGTTTCAGGTTAAGAACGGACCTCCGGAACGAATTAAGTACTTAACCCGAGGTACCACTGTATGTAAAAGTGCAACAGCAGCCCTTAGACACATGGAACAAAGCTACATGCAGACACTGGGGTTTGTACAGTCATACCTCATGTTACGTCCGCTTCATGTTATGTTCTTTCAGGTTGCGTCCCGTGGCGACCCAGAAGTACCGGAAAGGGTTATTTCTGGGTTTTGCCGCTTGCGCCGAAGCGCAAAATAACGTCACACACATGCGCAGAAGCGACGTTCTTTTCATGTTGCAAATGGGCCTCTGGAACGGATCCCGTTCGCAACCAGAGGTACCACTGTAGTGCTATATGCTTATTCTCCAACCTGCTAATTGATGGCCCAGCTAGCTACAAACAGTAGTGCAACTGTACAACAGGAAGGCAGACTTCAGGCTTGTAGATTCTAGTTTGTTCCTGACTACAGTCCCAAAATCTACTACCCCAAAGCTGGTGCAAAATACAGCCAACACACAAGGGAATTCAGTGGCACAGCTGAACGGAACTTGCAGTTCCTACACATGAAAACCCATTCTGGTTATCTCCTCCCTCCAGGCTTCCTGCACTTTGGCACACACACAGAGGGAAATAAAATGCACACATAATAAAGTAACAGTGACCCTATAAAATGGCAATGGTGGGAAATAATTACAAAAAGGTTTCCACCAGGCAGTGTCTCCTACCAAGTTCCAAAAAGTAGAGGCAACAGCAGCAGGCAGCCCTCCAAGTCAGTGCCTTAATTGAAAAGGCCTTCTTGCAATTCATCTGGTGGGAGGACTGAAGTAAGTAAATTTTAGTAACTATGTCTTAAGTACCTCAGGCAGTTGTTGAATGAGTGTTTCCTCTCTTTTCTAATCATGGCCCCCTTTTTTGCATGTGCACTCAGAAATATGTGCCTGTACATGAGGGAGTTTTGTCATCCACATTGGACAGTGCTGTCTGTATATATTCTCTTCCCTAGTAAAAAAATGTAAAAACAGTCACCTGAAAAACAGCAAATTACTTTGAAAATGCCAAGCTAGCCTCCAGCTTAGTCATGCTGGCCACATGACCCGGAAGCTGTACGCCGGCTCCCTCGGCCAATAAAGCGAGATGAGCACCGCAACCCCAGAGTCGTCCGCAGCTGGTCCTAACGGTCAGGGGTACCTTTACCTTTAATAAACTTACAAAACTGACAATAAAACTCAGGGAAATGTTTCACTGGCAGTGGTGTTAGATGCAAAGTTAAAAAAAAAAAAATCACTCCAAAACATGATAGAGGCAGGAACTGTTTGTATACATTTCTTCCCAGCTACTTATCCTTACTGAAAAGGGAAGTGCTTGATGTTGTCATCCTCTTCCTTTGGCAAAACCCACTCCACATTAAATAGAATTCAGGTTAGTTGCTGTATTATGCCATACTGTGCTCACCAGAAAGACTTCTGGGTTCGTAGTGGTGCGGCAATCTGACAGCTATCTGCTGGAGAGATGGCAAGAGGAAATAGCAGGAGACCAGCAGCATGACACTCTCACAATGAAAACACACAGCAAAATAAATTGCTTCTATACCACCATTTTTAATTAGCAAACTTTTAATACTCCACACAAGTTATTTGCTCACCTAATGAACCTTCTTCCTCCATAGCAACCAAACACTTGGGCAAAGGGAATTTTGAGCTCATGGCATGATTTGTTCCTCCCAATATGTGGCTTCTGACTGTCCAGCATGTACTCAGGTAGGCTTAACTCAATGGGAGAGAGGTGTTCCCAGAGTGGATGGCAACTGCATTGCCACTGTTATAAGGAAGACATGATTTCGGTTCTCAAAAGTATGGTGCAATGTTTCTGGATTGCCTGTGAATGGAAAGAACTACATCTCCATATAAGGTTATGGCTCTCCTTATATGAAACAGCCTTTTAACCACCCGACTCATGGCTTAGGACACTGTTCATTTTACCAAGTGATTAGAGCAATCCCACACTGCCTTGAAATTTAACGGTGCCCAGTTGGATACATTCACTGCTCAGAATTAGTTCACACTCCCTACCCAACCAACAGCAATATCCTGAGGGATGTAAGGGAATCCTAGAAGCATCTCCTATCCTCAGAAAATTTCATTTCATTTTTAAGCCTTGGCTGAAAGTAGAAGGAGCTGGGCCTTCAGGCAACAGTATCACTGGGTTATCCATCCTTCCCCGTGATCTAAGGAAATTAGGTTATCCTAGAGTGTAAATTGAAATATAGCTATAATTTTACAATCAGGGAAAACCCTGTGTGTCAGCTATCGGAGTTTAAGAACTGGACTGAACAAACAAAAGCTGGTCCAAAACCTTGGGAGATTTGCGACAGCACGTGGGCTCAGATGTACCTTCTGTCCTCTAACCAATTTGCTGTAAATAAATGCAGAATTCATAGCTGCAGGTAGTAATAAACTTTTACTGTTGCTTGGACACTAAAGGGACCTGTGTTTGATGGAAACACCTTGAAACCTTTAGAGGTTTTTTTGAATGCAGCAGTGTTTTAAGTACTAAAATACCCCTTACCCCGTGAACACTCTGTTGCTAATTAAGGAAAACACAGTAAAGCACAGCTGAAATTGAGTAATGTGACAGCAAACCAGAAATTAACTGAATAGCTATAAACCTATGACCCTCCAGATGTTGCTGAACTACAATTCTCATCAGCCTCAGCAAGCATGGCCAGGGATGATGGGAACTGTAGTTCGATGAGGCTCAACAGAGGGCGCTGAGACCCACTTTCAAACTGCAAGGAGACTGAAGAATATACTTACTAAGCTCTAAAGCCATAAACAAGATACACGAGCACACTATGTAGACAGCAACCAACTTCCTTATCATTCAGGGTACAAATCTCATACATGTACTTCTTGTACCTATCTTGCTACTTGACTTTTTAAAGAAAAAACTCACTGTGATTTAGTCTGACTGGCCTGCTTTCTGGGGCTCAGCTGAACCCTTCCCCGATGAAGGGTGGATCTAAACATGCAGGAGAACATGATTAAAAGGAAGATTATCATCTCAGAATGTCGGTTTGAACCTGCACACTGCTTTTGCTTTACATTATCACTTTACATTCGGACAGCAAATAAAGGACTGCTGAAGAACTTGTTGCCCTGAGGCGTTTGCTTTCTACTTGCAGGGGTTTGGTTCCTCAACCTGACTCCCAGCCAAGGACCATTCACAAATCATATTCTCCACCTACAGTCTGAAGTGAGACAGTCCACTACCACCTTGGGATTTGTGGTGGAATTTCATTCTGCTGCATATGAAGATCCGGCCAAAGTATCAAAACATGATCCACTACTTTGGAGAGAATTCTCCCTCTCCTGCCAATCTGATGAGTGGATAGGAGAGACACAAAGGAGGCAGTGTAACAGAGAAGGGCTGCCATTGTTCCAATCCATCAAGCCACTTTACCTTGCAGCAGAAAATGAAATAGCAAGACAGGCCTGCTGACTCAAGAGTGTAATGCTAGAAGCAGGAAGGTCACCAATAATTCGGCTTTTGTGCCTTCCCCACCACCTCCTCCTCCAGCCTGATACGTAGCTCCACCTTCCCTTTGTGCAAAAGATTCTCAGGAGAAATCAGATCTAGGAATTCAGGGAAGAACTGCTGCAGGAGGCGAAGAGCAGGGTTCTTTCTCAAGCACCTTCCAGCCTCTCTCAGTGAAGAAAAGAAGGGGGGAAATGAGAAACTAAGGGAAACCACCAGCCAATGTCAGAACCAGTATCCCCTGTGCGGTTACACACTGATCTGCAAAAAAAGCCTACTTCATATCACTGCTACAGTCAGTTGAAAGCACCAGGAAAGGAGCTGCAAAGTAAGTCAACCAAAGTGAGCTCTTAACAGAGCCTTGCGAGGCTTTAGCTGTCATTTAAGCAACACATACTCTTTCAGAGATTCTGGCAGAGGGAGCTCCTTCACTGCATCTGGCAGGAACTGGACTCCCAGGCTGCGGCGCACAGCATAGCGCGAGAGCGTCTTTAAGGTGCCCGGGGCGGAGCACAGGGTGGTGAGCTTTTCGCAGAGTTGCTGATCCCGCGTGACTTCGCGGGGCATCGTGCCATTCTTCCGCAACTCAAAGTGTCCTACGGCTCTGTGGAGGAGATCGAAGCAGGAGTCTTCTCTCTCGGTGCCGAGTCCTCTGACCAGCAGGGCAACCAACCTCGAAATCGGGGTCTGCCCCTTCATATTGACCACCCGGACCTCTGCCCCGTATTCCAGAAGGATGCTCACACTCTCCAGGTTTCCCTTCATGGCTGCCCAGCTCAGGGGGGTATCGTTGTTGTAATCCAGAGCATTGACAAAGGCGCCGCTTTCTAAGAGTGTTCGGACGCATTCAGCATTGTTCTTGAAGGCGGCCCAATGCAGTGGCGTGTCCTTGTTGCCGTCCAGTGCATTGGGATTTGCCCCGTATTCTAATAGGATCTCTACGCAGGTCTCGTCCTTTTCCGCTGCATAGTGAAGTGCTGTTCGGTTGTAGCCATCAAGGGCATTGACCTGAAAAAGCAGAGACGGGATTCTTCATGTGTTTGGAGTTTATTATCGGCAAGAGGAAAATGACCCAAAACTTGGCTAAGAAAGATGGGTAGTGGAATAATTCCACTGCAATCCCCATGAGCCAAAACACTTGTCCCATGATCCACTAATACCAGACCCATTCATCGACTTTCCTCTGAAGCAGATCTCAAAAGAAAACTCTCAAGTACAGTGGTACCTCGGGTTACATACGCTTCAGGTTACATACGCTTCAGGTTACAGACTCCGCTAACCCAGAAATAGTACCTCGGGTTAAGAACTTTGCTTCAGGATGAGAACAGAAATTGTGCAGCGGCGGCGCAGTGGCAGCAGGAGGCCCCATTAGCTGAAGTGGTGCTTCAGGTTAAGAACAGTTTCAGGTTAAGAATAGACCTCCAGAACGAATTAAGTTCGTAACCCGAGGTACCACTGTATCATGCTGCTGCTCTGGCCCTTATTTTTTAGAAACAGCAAACAAAAAGGGGACGGCCATCTCCCATCTTGCTCTGTGTGTGAGATTTCAGGGGCCAATATTTATTTAAATACTTCCGTCACTGCAGTTTCTAAGCAGTGCACAACAGTGATTCAGGAGGGATGCTATTTAACTAACCACTGTCAAAGAAAGAATGCTGGAGGAGATGAAGGCTTGTTGTAATCCAGAACAGGCAAGATTACTACGTTCTCCAGGCCTTAAGCTCCGTAAGAGGATGGCAACTTGTGTGATTTCACTAATTCCTTGAGAACTTAACTTGCATCCAGACTTTCTTCCCGACAGCAGAAGGCAGAGGAAGTTGACTTTGGATAATTCCCCTTGTGCCCTTCAAATGTCTGCTCTGAAATGATGTAACACCAGAGAGGACAGGGAGTTGCTGCAGGGGGGAATGGAAGAAAATCTATTCCCTTCACTTTACCACCAGGATCTCTGAACTGGGATTTTTGTGTGGTGTTTTTTTTTTACATTCAAATGGTGTATACATTTTATAAATTAAATAAAATAAAAGCCTTCTGTGGACAGAAGGAGCCCTTTTATTCATAGACAGCTTTTTGGATACAAACCTAAAAGCCACTGAGATTTGATAATCTTATTTTTATATTCTCATTTTAGGAATTCTAAAACCCAGGATGATGATGATAATGATGACGATGACACATTTGGTCTCGTGGCCTTGTCATTTTCCTACCTGTAAAAACTTTTGTCAAAATTAAAGGCAATGCTGAAACACACACAAGAGAATGTGACTATTACTGAGGGGCAGCAACACCCCCCCCAAAAAAAACCCAGACTGCCCATAATTCAACAGATGATCAAACTGGCACAGGAATAAACTGGGCCATGTCAATCAATCAGGCAAATAATTTTTGAGCCAGAGAGCTAAACTCCAGCCACCTATTCAAAATAATGGTCAGGATCCTAACAACTGTGCAAGCCATTCACTATGCCCAAGAGGGCTTGACCCTAAGATTCCCAAAATGGCACATTTCGTTACCACTCAACCTCAGCCCCCAGAAGGCAAACCGCTTTGAAAACACCCTCCAAGCTCTTGCATCTAAAGGAATATGTCTCAATCTAGTTGTGCGGTATGTAATACTGTGATCAGGATGTGTGTGTGTGTGTGTGTGTGTGTGTGTGTGGTCTATCACAAGGATAACATATAAGAACCCCTTTGAACATTCAGAAGTGCTCTACAACCCCCCTCACATCTGTCATATATGAGTAGGTTTGCTGGACCTGTTCTTAAATAGGCTCTTCTTACCTCAGCTCCTTTTTCCAAGAGCAGCTCAATGCAGTCGGCGTCAGCAACCATGCAAGCACAGTGCAATGGCTTCAGGGTACCGTGCATACAGTTAACATCTGCTCCCTGGAAGAACACAAATCGGGAAAGCACAATAAGAGATGTTCTGCCAGCTCATTTCTTTCTGATCTCAGTGGATCATGAATAACTTTTGCAATACAGCGGTACCTCGGGTTACATACGCTTCAGGTTACAGACTCCGCTAACCCTGAAATAGTACCTCGGGTTAAGAAATTTGCTTCAGGATGAGAAGAGAAATCGTGCTCCAGCAGCGCAAGGCCCCATTAGCTAAAGTGGTGCTTCAGGTTAAGAACAGTTTCAGGTTAAGAACGGACCTCCGAACGAATTAAGTACTTAACCCAAGGTACCACAGTACACATCTGCCATCTAATAGCAAGTGATACCACATTGGGGTACTTCATATTTATGGTGCTTCTCTGTGATTTAAGCCAAAAATCTAAACCCCAAATCCCTATCAGTCTCTTCACATTTATTCCTCTCACAGCTATTTATTTATTGCCGTAGCATTCCAAAGGTGGCTAAAAAATGGGAGAGAACTTGCCTCCCACAAGGCCTACTCCATTTGCTTGAGGAAGCTAGGAAAGTAAAGAACTGCATCCTCTTTCCTCTTTAGACTCTACTATGGAGAACACAGCCAATGAGACAAGGAGCTCAGGTTCAGTGGCCTGTTTCCATACACATCTTGGGGTCTCCTCGTGTCACAAGGAACTGTATGGATTGCTCATATTTAATGACATGGAATTTATTGCTAGCAACACAGGTTGTACTCAGGGGAACTGAGTGACAATTGAACCTGAAGGGTTTTTCTTCTTTGTACTTCAGATGTACCGTATTTTTCGCTCTATAAGACGCACTTTTTCCCTCCTAAAAAGTAAGGGAACATGTGCGTGCATCTTATGGAGCAAATGCAGGCTGCGCGGCTAAGCCAGAACAGGGAGAGGGAGCGCTGCGCAGCGCTCCCTCTCACTGTTTTGCTTCTGGCTTAGCTGCGGGAAGCCTCCACAGGGCAGCGGGGAGCCTTCATCCCGCTGCCCTCCGGAGGCTTCATGGACTATCCCAGAAGCCAGAACCGCGAGAGGGAGCGCTGCACTCCCTCTAGCTATTCTGGCTTTGTGATAGCCCCGCAAAGCCTCCACAGGGCACGGGGATGAAGGCTCCCCGCTGGCCTGCAGAGGCGTCCCATGGCTCTTGCGGGGGGGGGGAGGGACAGAGCACGCGGCTCTGTCCCTTCCCCAACCTCCCAGAAAAGCCCCCAAGAGCCGCATTCCCTTTAAAGAGCGTGCGGCTCTTGGCTGGCTTTTGCGCGAGATGGGGGAAATCCCCCACCTCCTGCAAAAGCCAGCAAGAGCTGCACGCTCTTTAAAGAGCTGTGCCTAGCTCTTGGGGGCTTTTGCGGGAGGTGGGGGAAGGGACAGAGGGCAGCTGCCCGGGAGAGGCTTCAGCAGCTATCCCAGAAGCCAGATCCCTCTTGCTGTTCTGGCTTCTGGGATTCAGAATTTTTTTTCTTCTTGTTTTCCTCCCCCCAAAACGAGGTGCGTCTTATTGTCTGGTGCATCCTATAGAGCAAAAAATACAGTATATTGATAAGCCATAGTCAAGTGATCAGCTGACCCCAGCCTTCAGCCAAAGCTTGCTTTCCCCCTTCTCTCCCGGAGAGAATTATAATATACTAGAGACAACCGTTTTGCACGGGGGTTTTGTTCCCGGTCCCCACATGCATAAGCCTGCTCCATCCCCATTCTGTCCTATTCTGGGTCCAAATGGTGGTCACATGTCAGTTGAACTTGCCTAAAATGGTCACCACCTGTATTTTCAAACATCTGCTTTAAAAAGCTAATCTCTTAACTCTGGCGTCTCCAAACAGGCCTCCCTCTTCTTTTCCCTTCCCTTGTGTTTCTGTCTTACCAAACAGATTCAGGCCCAAGCCTCTAGCTATTTTTATTTATGTACAACACTCTGTTACCGTGTGCATTCTGGAAAGATTACTATCTTATATTTTATTTAACAGCAGAGAGAGGAAGAACGAGGATAGCAAACAAACATCAAGAACCATATCAGCTTCCATGGGCTCTTTTGCCAACAGGCTGACTTATAGCACATTTAATGGGCTCTGGCAGAATAAGTACCTGGGAATTAATATAGCAAAGCAGTTGGCAGCATCAATCAAAACTAACGTGGAGCTCTGTGACTACAAGTGCTGAGAAATCAGAAACTGAAGTAGTCTTAGCACTGCCCTTTGGAGCTAAAGACTGACTACATATTCTTTTGAATATCAGAAATGTCACATTTAAACTGGCCTGAGGAACACTATTCAATACTATTTAACACTGAGACTAAAATTAACATCTATCCTCCCTTCTCCTTTATAGAGCCAGAATCCACATGGATCACCTCTTGACTCCCCCAGATTTCTGGGCAACAAGGAACAGCTATCTGGCCAGTAAAATTGTTTTAATGCTCTTCCAAACTTGCCTCTACTGACTGTAAGCTGTCTGCTGTACATACACTCTAAAAATATTCAGTAGTTTAGATTTACACTTAAGAGGCATCAAGGGCAAGTTAGCAAGCAGGCACAGCCGACATAACCTCTCCCATCAGAAAGGAGGATTCCTATCCCTACAGTTGTAGTCCAAAATACAGCAGTGGCCACAATATACAGATGATCTAAGATCTGGGGTATCTTGGCTGTATGACATAATGCATACTTCACAGAGCGCAACTTCAGTCCAAGTGTCTATTACATGCTCAACCACTGGTATCTGTGTGGTCAGTTACAGCACAGCACATTTGTTCTGGCCTACTTGAGAAAAGCAGGGGGAAATAGAAGTTAAAAGGAAATAAGGAGATCTTTCTCCTCTAATGGAGCAAAAGCAGCCCATGCTTGCCATTCCCAGACAGTGTTGTTCTGCTCTAGGTTCACTAGGAACAGGAAGCAGGTTAATGCCACCCTATCTTAGTGTATTTTTGGTCTTTGTGGAAGCCGTCCAGAGTGGCTGGGGAAACCCAGCCTGATGGGCGGGGTACAAATAATAAATTATTATTATTATTATTATTATTATTATTATTATTATTACTACTGCTGCTGCTGCTGCTGCTATAGTGGCCTCAAGTGCATTCCTTTACTTTTATAAAAGTATAAAATGAATGGTTACCGTCCCATCCCATAGGGGAAAGAAAGTGTTACACTAATTCAGCCTTGTCTCTCTCTGGCACCCTGAAGGCAGTTTGCAGAAAGATGCAAGATATGTTACCATGGATGCACAGGATTGGTCCCCACTTCTTAAACTCATTAACCCTGGTTTAAAAGTGTACGTGAAACAAACAGCAGCCCAAAGGAAATCCTGCCTAGGGCTGTAACTGAGCCGTATAACTGAACCAAGACATACAGAGGTTTTTTGGAGATTCCAAAACACAACTTCCAGAGCTAAAACATCTCTGTAGTCTTCCAACATACCCTCCTGATCAGGTCTTCGACATTGTCATGCGGGAAGGATCGGATGGCTGCAATAGTTCGGATCAAGCGCTCCGACAAGGAATATTTACTCTGAATGCTCTGCATAATATACCACATACTGGAACTCAAGTTTTCTTGGGTTAATTCACATGCTCAATGTTGCCTGTGGTGGAGACAAAAGAGAAATGCGGAAGAAAGCTTTAAAAAGGAAGAAAGCGCACAAAAGTTCAAGGGAACGACACTTATTAATAATAAAAATTGTGAATAAGAAAAGACTTGGCATCTTGTTACATTTCGCCCAGCACAAGATTACTGCAGCATCAAGTGATGGTTTGCATGGCAGGGTGGGTGGCGCCAGAGGCAAGAAGGGGATTGGGCAACAGGTGTGACTTAGCTATGCAAAACCAAGAGGTTTCCATACACTCAGATGCACATACTCCACAACCTACCTCACCCAGGCATGCAAGAGGCATGATCACATCAAGGACATATTGCAGTTGGGCAAAAGCACCCAAAGGCTACCAAAAGGCATGGACTGGGAAGAGGCCCAAGCACCAGACAGTCAGGCATTCAGGGTCTGAGTCTCCACTCATGGTCTATTTTGACCAATAGCCGCTCTATGTGGTCTCCTGGATAGGTTTTTTGTTCTGCCTACGATCATTTAACTGAAGGCTCTGGTGGAAGAATTTGGGATCATCTGCATATGACGCATGTGCTCTGGTACTTTGCTACTGCCTCTTCCTAATCCAATGCCCTATGCATTTTGAGCTATAATTTTTGAAAAAATAGCAGAGCAGAGCTCAGAAATATCTCTGCTTTAGGCTTAGAGAGCCCCAGCCAGTCAAAGGGGGCAATGGTGGGTTAGAAACGCCAATTATTTGACTGGTATATTAATACTTTGGCTAGAACAAACTAAGGCACATGCTGCAACAGTTCTTAAGACGGCCAGTCAGACTCAATACAGCTTTAACAGATTAACACTGGGTCACTGTGCGTAGTGGGTTTGCTTGGTACAGTATTGATCTTCCTTTCACTTGCTAAGAAACAGGTCATCCAACACCTGTACAACTTTACTCCCAACTTCACTACAAACAGAAGGCTAAAAATCATTCTGTGATAAGTTACTGTGACAATGGGAAGAGAATAGGTGGATATTTTTTACTATAAAACAGAGGTCACAGTGAACCAATATGGTTTGTATGGCAAACTGCAAAATGGGTGAATCTGAAACCTAAGTGAGTAGGAGGTTCTGCACTGTAAAATTCAATATTGATAACCTGCAGTATTTAGGACCTAAAAGTCAATAGAGGCTTTGTACTGTGTGTTTTTTTAAAGCAACAGGACCCTGACCACAGGGATAATAATCTAGAGATAAACAGAAGCAGAAGCAGTGGAAGAGTTTTTGTGTTTGTTTTTTTAATGGCCTCTTCTGAATTGTTCAGTGCACAGCTAATTAAAACAATCAGGACCTGAGGAATGCTTTCTAAAGGGACCTGGTTAGCCAAGTACACTGGTACAGTACTTTGGTTGTCAAACTTAATCCGTTCCGGGAGTCTGTTTGACTCCTGGAAACATTTGAAAACCAAGGTGCAGTTTCTAATTGGCTGCAGGAGCTTCCTGCACTCAGTCAGAAGCCGGGTCAGACATTTGGCTTCCAAAGAACGTTCAAAAAACGGAACACTTACTTCTGGGTTTTCGGCATTCAGGAGCCAAAATGTACGAGTACCAAGGCATTCGAAAAACAGCTGAGTGACAACAAGAGAGAGTGTGTGAAAAAGATAAGAAGATGGGGATTAACTAAGGTTATTGAACTGGAAGAATACATGGGGAAACTAGCATCTAAAAGCGGGAAGGGGGCTGGTGGTAAGCTTATTCTAGATGGATGTTCTCTGTTATTTTTGGCGGATTACTGTAACTGTTTTTCTCATGCAGGATGACTTTGGGGCAGTCACTTCACAACAGAAATCTGTGTGGAACCCATTCTAGGCTATAAGCATGCCAAACACTCAACAGAGTTCATATGCAATGCAACAATACTGAAAAAATAGCAGACATTCAAGGCACACTGTGGCAGCAGGCAACAGAACTCCTTTTATATGGAGGATCCGGATGCATTATTTGCATGTTTGGAAGAACAAAACGTGAAACCAAACTGCATGATGCAATCATATCTATTGTGCAAGTGTTACATCCTAGACTAGCCACCTTTAAAATACATTGTGCTCCTTTTTCATCATTCTTGTTTTCGTTTTAGAAGGGTTTCAAATTTTTTTAAAAAAAGACAAGGCCCTGCAAATTTTGCAACCAGAATAAAAGTATTCAATTCAGCAAGTCACCCTGATTTCAATAATCTGCTCCAGTTTTGCAAGCTGTCAGTGTACAAGTAGCACCCAAGGCTATTAAGTTATAGCATATGTGATGCAAGCACCATCTCACTAATTTGTTTTTATAAACAAGATGAAAAACTGGGTGGCACCAGGCACACTTTATTATTATTAGTTGCTTTTTAAAAAAGAAAAAAGAAACTCAAAGCAGCTTACAAAAATGAACATTAAAAACAAGGACTGAACAACCTAACATAAACTATCTGTATGTATCTCTATATACACAGGTCCCACCCCACTAAAATGTAAGCTGAAAATTAAGATCCAAATGCATAACAATGTTTTTGCCCAGCATGTGAGAACAAAGACAGCACAAGGCTTGCCTCCCTGGAGAGAACATTCCATAAAGGGGGAGCCACCACTAAAAAGGCCCTTTCTCTTGTTGCCACCCTCCACACCTCCCTTGGAGGGGGCACATGGAGAAGGACCTTAGATGAAGAACGCAGAGGGAAGAATGGTTCATGTGAGGAGAGGCAGTCCCTGAAGTACTAAGGTCCTGAGCAGCACCAGGCTTCCTAGGTCACAACCAGCATTTTGAACTGAGCCCAGAAACTACTTGTGCCAGTAAGCAACCTGGCCACTGAATTCTGCACAGCTGCAGTTTCTGAGCCATCTTTAAAGGCATATAACACATTGCAGTAATCTAACCTAGAGATAGATGCTGCAGGCTCAGTGACACATAAAATACTGTCAGAAGCATTCCTTCTTTTTTACTCAACTCAGGTGGCCAAGAGAACTATAGAGGGTTGTATATAAGATGAAAGTAAACTAAGCAGACAAATACACTCCCCATTTCGGGGAGAAAGGGGGAGCAAGAAAAACATGAAACTGTGGAACATTGCTGTGACTGACACTGCCTTCCAATTAGGAATTAGATGAAACAGATAAATACCGGTAATAAATCACTAATTCCCAAAAGGTGTGCTGCTAGGGAATAGCTATCATGCCACGAGAAACAAACAAGAAGCATTCAGCAGCCTAGTTCTGCCAGCTCCCAGACAGCTGTACTGCCTGCCTATAACTCTTGAATGTATTCTGAGTGAAAGCACTTTAGTCACAATGCGTGATGCATCCCTTCCCTGTCACACATTACATGCATGCCATGTATCACTGCTCATACCGAGATGCACTCCTACTAAAATAGGAAACATGTATGCTTCACTGCTGACCTGATGCAAGGGATGCAATAGACACCATTTGACATATTACTACATAAAACGTCTTCTAATAGCCTTAGTGTAAGCGGACTGAGGTGCCAGTTAGCTCTGTTGGTTAATTAGAAAACAATTCAGAAATAGCAGTAGGATTAACTAACACCTTTCAGTTAAGACCAACTGAAAGATCACAAAGTAATGAGCAAGAATTCAGATTCCCAGAACTCTTCAGCAGCAAGCTTAACATGCCACCTGAAGAATAGCTTTGAGGACCAGTGTGTCTCTGTGACAAGTCTTTTTCATCCTATTACAGATGTTAAATAGGTTACAAACACCAGAATGTTTGTGTTCTCATCAAACACTTCTTTGTGACTACCACTGTGCTTTACACATATGCAAGTTTTTAACATAATTGTCAGTTTGCATTCTTGCATTTTGCTTCCCCCACACTTCACTGCTTACGCCCAAGTGCCTACACCAGCTAACCTGGGCTAACACTTCACACACCTGATGACATGGGCTCTAGACCACACAAACAAAGCATGTCATCATAAATGCTTAAGAGACAACAAGACTCTCTTGTGGTTTTGAATTAAGAAGCACTGCCTCTGCGTTACCTTTTGCATTTCAATGCAAGCTGCTTAATTGCCACATACCCTCTCCTCACACGCAGGCTTCCTATCTAACTTGACATATAAGGATATACATTTTCATGGGTGTAGCCGGGATTTATGTTGGGGGGACAGGACCACCACCTGTCATCATCCTCTATCTGGCTCTGTCTAGCAGATTTGGAATGAACTCTCACAACAACAGTTAATTTACATTACTTTTTTTAGACTCCAAGTGCTCAGAAAAACCTGTCCAAAATCTTTCTACAATTTCAAAATTAAGTATTTATTTATTTTTATTTGATGGGGGGAGATGCCCTCCCTGCCTACGCCCATGTACATTTTGAATACCTCTCTCTCTCTAACCACCTAGATCTCTGTATGCACAACACAGAAGCTTGGCGGGATTTCTGTTGTTGTACTGTTGCTGTGCGGAGGAATTAAAGAACCCTTTAATAAGGGTGAAAGAGAAGAGTGCAAAATATGGTCTGAAAACATTAAAAAAAAACAAAACCCAAGATCATGGCCACTGGGCCCATCACCTCCTGGCAAATAGAAGGGGAAGAAATGGAGGCAGTGAGAGATTTTACTTTCTTGGGCTCCATGATCACTGCAGATGGTGACAGCAGTCACGAAATTAAAAGACGCCTGCTTCTTAGGAGAAAAACAATGACAAATCTAGTCAGCATCTTAAAAAGCAGAGACATCACCTTGCCAACAAAGGTCTGTATAGTTAAAGCTATGGTTTTCCCAGTAGTGATGTATGGAAGTGAGAGCTGGACCCTAAAGAAGGCTGATCGCCAAAGAATTGATGCTTTTGAATTATGGTGCTGGAGGAGCCTCTTGAGAGTCCCATGGACTGCAAGAAGATCAAACTGATCCATTCTGAAGGAAATCAGCCTTGAGTGCTCACTGGAAGAACAGCTCATGAAGCTGAGGCTCCAATACTTTGGCCACCTCATGAAAAGAGAAGACTCCCTGGAAAAGACCCTGAGATGGAGGGCACAAGGATAAGGGGACGACAGAGGACGAGATGGCTGGACAGTGTTCTCAAAGCTACAAACATGAGTCTGACCAAACTGCGGGAGGCAGTGGAAGACAGGAGTGCCTGGCGTGCTCTGGTCCATGGGGTCACGAAGAGTCGGACACGACTAAACAACAACAATTGTTGCTGTTGTTGTGGCAGACATTTTTGGGCATGGAAACGAACGGTTGGGAAAGAGGCGAGCTGGAGCCCACAGAGGCCTCCCAGAGGTGGTGGTAGTGCTGGGGGTTGTCGCACCGCCAAGCGAGCCCAGCCCATGCGGGGGTCCCAGGGGTCGCCTCTCGCTCACCACCAGCCCCACCAGCGCCCCTCCCCGGCGGTGCCGCCTCCGCCGCCGCGGAGGCCAGACGGAGCGGACCCCGCACCGCAGGGCTAGCCTTGCCCGTCCCCTGCCGCCGCCGCCGCCGCCGCCGCCCCAGCCTCGCTCACCGACCCGGCGTCGACCCCGGCCCGCGCGCCCTCCAGCAGCGCCCCCGGAAGCTCAAGCGCCGCTGACCCCGGTGACCCGGAAGCGGTATAAAAGAAGAAGAAGCAGAAACCCCTCAGGCAGGCGCGGGCCGAAGACGCTCTTTCCGCTCCGTCTCAGCGGGCCCCGCCCTCCTCACCAGTCTCCTCCAATCATTGCCGAGGGTCTCAGGGTAAAGCCCGCCCCGCTCCTCCCTCTACCTGCCAATCCTCTCGCGGCTCTCCGAACGAGGCCTCTTTCCCCGGCGAAGGGAGTTCCAGGAATACGCCGCTTAGCAGCTTCTGTCAAAGGCTGGGCTCTTTCTTCCCCCCACGGGGGCGTTTTCTGGGCCTGGCTAAATTTTAGGCCCGGGAGGGGAGGAGGAAGAGGCAAAGCAGCGCTTCAGGCCAGTACGTTTCCGAGCACCATTCAAAGTGTTGGTGTTGACCTTGAAAGCCCCAAACGGCCTCGGTCCAGTATACCTGAAGGAGCGTCTCCACCTCCATCGTTCTGCCCGGACACTGAGGTCCAGCCCCAAGGGCCTTCTGGTGGTTCCCTCACTGCGAGAAGCCAAGTTACGGGGAACCAGGCAGAAGGGCCTTCTCGGTAGTGGCACCCGCCCTGTGGAACGCCCTCCCTTCAGATGTCAAGGAAATAAGTAGCTTTCCTATCTTTAAAAGACATCTGAAGGCAACCCTGTTCAGGGAAGCTTTTAATGTTCAATAGGTTATTGTGTATTAGTGTTTTGTTGGAAGCAACCCAGAGTGGCTGGGGAAACCCAGCCAGATGGGCAGGGTATAAATAAAAAATTACTATTATTCAGGTCCCGTGCACAAATTTGTTTGGCCCTGCATTACAAAGAGGTCTGCAAACGTGACGTGAAGGCTGGCAACATCTGGGAATTCCTTCTTTTTTATTTTAATTCATTTTTTTATTATATATATAAATCCAAAAATACATTCCAATACATGATAATTTCCTCTTTGGTTTTATTGACTTCCCTTCCCGTTTTCCATGGTGTTTTTAATTTCTCCCCCTTGCTGCACCCTTGTCTTCTCTCTCTCATAACCATGACAATAATCTCTAAGCCTGCCTGTTGCTCATAGTTCAAATCCTGCTCGGAAATTCATCACACTCATGGGCATAGCGGGGGGGGGGTAGCATCGAAAGTACTCAACTAACAGGTTCTGCCCACCCCCAACCAAAGCCTGTCCCCCTTTTGGGGTGGCATTTTTACCCGTGACTTCTCCAAAAAAAATCCTGCTTACGCCCATGATCATACCATAATATTTCTTTAAATATTCCAAAAGGGGCTTCCATTCTTCCACAAAACAATCATTAGTCTCTCTTATTTTTGCTGTTAGCTTTGCCAACCCTCCATTGTCCATCCCTTTACTTATCCATTTTTCTTTGGTGGGAACTTCCTTCCAGCTTTGTGCATAAAGAATCCTAGCTGCTGTCATTACATACAGCTTACTCGTCTTTTTGGGGAATTCTGTTCCCACTGTCTGGGAATTCCATGCCTGGAGGTTTCATTTAAAATAGCATCATAATTATCATTGTTAATAGGGTTCATTGCAGTCTACAGGTGGTAAAGTTAGACTTGGAAGAATATATCTTCATGCTTGGGTGGATAATGTAAGGGGAGGCATCGTGCAAATAAAACAAGGGCATCACTGAGGATGCCACTGGCTGAATCCGACCTTTGCTGTCTCTGAACAAAAGACAGCCCTTCCCTTCATCCCAGACACACTCCTCCAGCCGAAGAGGAGCAAAGCCAGCCAGCCAGATGCTCAAAGGGGAAGGCAAGGATGAAAGCAGCAGCGAATGCAACCACATCTGTCTCCTCCTAGGATCAGAGGTGGAGGCTGGGGCTGGATGGAGAAAGGACTTTCTATTCCTCAGAATCCACCTTAAATGTTGGTGGAGCTGAGCAAAATCTGGCTCTGGGTTTCTCAGTCTCCACCCTGTGGTGCCTGCAGTGAATTCATATCTCTCCGTACATGCGGCAGCCAAAACCAAAAAATCTTCTGTGCCCAAAGCAGCGGTGAGTAGATGCAAGATGGGGAAGCGTGGAGGACGATTTGCTTTAGCAGCAGCAACTAGGTCCGGACTCTGCCTGCTGGAAGGAATCTCTGTTTTTTATCAGATGTGCTTTATTGGATAGATGGACTCTTGTCAGGGACAGGATTCTGGGAAAAGTGCCGCACTTGGGATCATTGTAATAAAATGCATTCCAGTTAATACATATGAAAAACAAAAGAAAATCTGAAGCTGTTTCAGCAGCCCACCCCCAAATCTCATAATTTCACTACGCTCTGAATCCACTATGCCCTGAAGTGCCAGGACTGGGGGTTGATGTTCTTCCTTTCCCGTTGCGGGCGTGGGTGTTTAATTTCATTGCTGTACAGTACAATGAAGTGCAAAGCACTGAATTCTCTATCTCTCTGCAAGGTAGCTTTAGTCTTACCATTTTACAGATGCCAAGGGTGGGGGCTGACTTCTGTTGCTCTGGTGGGTTCAACATGCAACCAGACTGTATCTCAACATGCCCTTGTCCAGAGGGTATTTGGAGGGGGGGGAGCAAGCCAGCAGGTTAGTCTTTATTGCAAGTAGAATCAAGGCTGAATTTGAAAATATTTTGAAATCCAGTTTTCATTTGTGTTTTTCTGCTTGTTGTGCAATCCCCTATTTTTTTAATACACCCTTACCTCACATCAGGGGGACGTGGGTGGCGCTGTGGGTTAAACCACAGAGCCTAGTACTTGCCGATCAGAAGGTCGCGGTTCGAATCCCCGCGACGGGGTGAGCTCCCGTTGCTCGGTCTCTGCTCCTGCCAACCTAGCAGTTCGAAAGCACCTCAAAGTGCAAGTAGATAAATAGGTACCGCTCCGGCGGGAAGGTAAACGGCGTTTCCGTGCGCTGCTCTGGTTCGCCAGAAGCAGCAGGTCATGCTGGCCGCATGACCTGGAAGCTGTCTGCGGACAAACACCGGCTCCCTTGGCCTATAGAGCGAGATGAGCATGCAACCCCAGAGTCGTCCACGACTGGACGTAATGGTCAGGGGTCCCTTTACCTTTACCTCACATCACTATATCATAATCTGTGACAACCAGAGCAATCAGTCTTTGTTCCCTGGATAGACCTTTGTCCTGCTGTAACAGGAGGAACCCAACAGACAAATGGTGTGGCTGAAAAGCCAGACCTGGGGTTGGACTCACTCATAACTCTAGATTGAATATTATTAATAACACAAATTCTCCTGTTGGACTGTAGCACACACCTTTAGCACACATGGAATGTTTTCAGAGAGGTGCTGGTGGTAAGGAGTGTGCCAATTCAGTCTCACTTGACCACTCTGCATTTGGGACACGGTTCCCTGTTCCTGTGTGTGTACACTATTGCCAGTTGCAGCAACAGTGTCAAATATTAATCCTGTGGTGTACCACCTCTTGAATATTATATACCATAATACTTAAAACACCACGGCATGTCAAGTGCTGTACTGCAATTAGAATCGAGGTGCCCCAGTTGGGTATCTCTCAGAATTAGAAAATGATGCCTTTCACATTCAAAAGCTTCCAGTAAAAGGTAAAGGTAAAAGGACCCCTGACCATTAGGTCCAGTCGTGACCGACTCTGGAGTTGCGGCGCTTATCTAGCTTTATTGGCCACGGGAGCTGGCGTACAGCTTCTGGGTCATGACGCCAGCATGACTAAGCCGCTTCTGGCGAACCAGAGCAGCGCATGGAAACGCCATTTACCTTCCCACCGGAGCGGTACCTATTTATCTACTTGCACTTTGATGTGCTTTCAAACTGCTAGGTTGGCAGAAGCAGGGACGGAGCAATGGAAGCTCACCCTGTTGCGGGGATTTGAACCGCCAACCTTCTGATCATCAAGTCCTAGGCTCTGTGGTTTAACCCACAGCGCCACCCGCGTCCCCATGAAGCTTCCAGAGTTAACACTAAATACATTACTTCTGGTAAATGAGCCACCATAGACAACATTAGAGGGCTATGAAAATTTGTGTCCCGGGCTTTTTAGACTCATCTACCCATGTACTATCAGAAACCAAAGGGGAGCATTGGTTGTCAGGTGTGAATTATTTTCCCCCAGCTCTCCTACCCCCCTTAGATATATTCTGCTGATAGTTGAATTCTCTTTCCAGGATACAAAATAATGGAGAGCAGAAGGAAGGAAGGCAGCCTTACCCAGAAAGACCCCATAAGAACAGATCTTCAAGGGGCAGAAGAACACTCCCAGGGGAGAAATTTGGACAGCGGCAGTCAGGAAAGAGACTGCGAGAGCCAGAGCGAGCCGGGGAGGCAGCGGAGGAAAACCACAGCCCTTAGTAGGAGGTTTGGTGTATCGTCCCAGTGCAAAGAAGGCATTGGAAGGCTGAAGGACCTCCTGGCCCTGCAAAGACCCCTCGCGAGGCCCACCATCTGCAATGAGTGTGGCAAGGGCTTCAGCCGCAGTTCGGACCTCGTCAGGCACCAGATCACCCACACAGGGGAGAAGCCCTACACCTGCGCTGTCTGTGGCAAAGGCTTCAGCCAGAACTCCAACCTGCTGACCCACCAGAGGATACACACAGGTGAGAAGCCCTACCAATGCAGGGACTGCAGCAAGCGCTTCAGCGAGAGCTCTGCCCTCATCCAGCATCAGAGGACCCACACGGGAGAGACGCCGTACGCGTGCGTGGAGTGCGGGAAGCGATTCAGTGTGAGCTCGAACCTCATCCGTCACCGGCGCACCCATACGGACGAGAGGCCTTATATCTGCGGGGAGTGCAGGGAGGGTTTCCGGCACAAGTCGCAGCTCAGGAGGCACCAGAAACTGCACGTATCTTAGCGTTTGGGGTGGAGATGAGCTACAAAACCAAAACGCATATTGTGTAAACGAGCAGGCCAATATGTAAAACTGAAATAAGTTTTGTAGGGAATGTTCTTATGCACATTTTCTGAACTTGGATTTACCTGCAAAAAGAAAATAAAAGTTGATCCTTCCAATTTAATTCTCCCACCCATTGCTCTCCTTTACAGATACTATTGGTTTTGGGCTGCAATCCTATACACACCGAACTCAATGGAACTTAAATCTAAGAAGGCATGCCATGCAAGGAATTGCACGGTTGATGGGTTTAAGAAAAACTTGGGTGTCAGAAACACTTCACTATGACCACCTTGAAGTTCATCAGCAAAGCTGAAAAGTTAGGCTTTAAATATACTTCCAAGTCAGGTTTTGAAACTAAACTTTGAAATATCACTCACATTCTAAGTTTTGGCTATAGTTTGGTTGTATATGGGATCAAAAGCACGTGAGGCTTCTATATTTTAGGACTCAATGGCCTGGTTCTCATGCTGTGCTAAGACAAGTCAAACACACACAGGATCCAGAAGAGATGGTAGCAATTTACTCCTTTTAAAAAAATTATAATTTTCATTTTACAACAAACAAAAGCAAAACCTATTAAAAAGCAACTTACTGCATGTGTCATATTTTGACTCCCCTCCCCCCCCTTTCTGCGGTTCCTTACGTTCATAATATTTTTACTGCATTTCCAAATTAAACCTATTTATTATTTATCCCATATATTCAATATATGTTTTATATCACTGCACATTTTTACATTAATCCTGCTAATGTCTTCATCTGTTTACAATAGTCTTGTAAATATTCAATAAACGGTTTCCATTCTTTATTAAAAACTTTGTGCTCGTGATTCTTATTCTTTGGTTAAACTTAGCCATTTCTGCATAATCCAGTAGTTTCTGTTGCCATTCCTCTTTAGTCAGGACATTTTCTTTTTTCCATCTTTGGGAAAATAGCATTCAAGTGGCTGTGGTCGCAAATATATATATAGAGTACTGTTTTAGGTAACTTTGCTTTACTTCTGGTTGCTCAGCTGTTGTGTTGAGCTGTGCTGCGGCTTGGCTTAGTGCATGGGTAGGCAAACTAAGGCCCGGGGGCCAGATCCGGCCCAATTGCCTTCTAAATCCGGCCCGTGGACGGTCTGGGAATCAGCGTGTTTTTACATGAGTGGAATGTGTCCTTTTATTTAAAATGCATCACTGGGTTATTTATGGGGCATAGGAATTCGTTCATCCCCCCCCCCCAAATAATAGTCTGGCCCCCCACAAGGTCTGAGGGACAGTGGACTGGCCCTCTGCTGAAAAAGTTTGCTGACCCCTGGCTTAGTGTGTCATCCACACCTGAGCTCATGGTTTGGCTCTCTTCAGACAAAGCAAGAGCTGTAGCCAAGGCTTGTCCTATGGTTTATGATTTGTGGTTTGTTGGTTGAACTTTACTGCATGCAATGCCTTGAAAGAAAATGTAATGAAAATGATATATAGATGGTATATGACCCCAGTCAAACTTGCAAAAATATACCACCTGTCTGATAATAAGTGTTGGAAATGTAAAGAGACTGAAGGAACATTCTTCCACCTCTGGTGGACCTGCCCTAAAGTGAAGGCGTTCTGGGAAATGATTTATAATGAACTGAAAAAGGTATTTAAGTATACCTTTACAAAGAAACCAGAGGCCTTTCTTTTGGGTATTGTCGGCCAAGGGGTGGTAAAGAAGGACTTGACATTTTTTATGTATGCAACAACAGCAGCAAGGATACTTCTTGCAAAGCACTGGAAAGCTCAAGATCTACCCACACTGGAAGAATGGCAGATGCAACTGATAGACTATATGGAACTGGCCGAGATGACTGGCAGAATCCGTGACCTGGGAGAGGAGAAGATGGAGGAGGACTGGAAGAAATTCAAGATTTATTTACAAAAACATTGTAATTTGAGTGAATGTTAAACAGGATGCTAGATCATAAATAATTGAGCACCACTAAATTAGATGATTTAAGATAATAAGTGAGATTGAGAAAATATAAACTTCTTTGAGAATTACAAGAGTATAAATATACAGATGGGACATAAGAATGCAAACAAGATAATAAATTGCTGGCAAAAAGTTACAACGATGAAAGTGGGAGCGGGAGATGTGAGGAAGTCCAAAGAAAATGTGAAATTATGTTAAGACATTTGTTATATTGTTTATTACATCTATTTCTATTGTAAACCCTAATAAATATTTTTTTTTTATTAAAAAAAATGATTTGTGGTTTGTTTGGAAGAACTAACCCACATACCTGGGTTCAGACTACACACTAAGCTTAGCTTAGCTCATCCCAATGGCAGAACCACCAGGGAGCAGCAAAGTGTCCGGGATCTCTTCCTTAGGAGCCCACATGCTTGTGTGTTCATGCTGAGTCATGGTTTGGCTTACTGTGATCTGCAAACCAAGCCCATAACACGCCCCTTGAAGCATTTCCACCCTTAAATTAAGTACATTTAAGACATATACCGTATTTTTCACCCTATAGGACGCACCGTCCCATAAGGCGCACCTAGTTTTTTGGGGGAGAAATAAAGGGGGGGAAATTATTTTTCCCCCCCAGGCGCGGGGCTGGGGCGGGGGAAGCCCGAGCTTCCCCCGACCCCAGCCCCCAAACAGGCAGCTCTCTGCAAGCCGTGGGAGCCCAGCCAGCGCCGGCTCCCACTGCTTGCGGAGAGGTCCGCGAAGCCTGGACGCGCTGAGCTCAGTGCGCCCAGGCTTCAGCATGCAGGCAACTCTCCGCAAGCCGCGGGAGCCCAGCGCCGGGATCCCGCGGCTTGCGGAGAGGTCCGCAAAGCCTGGAGAGCGAGAGGGGTCGGTGCGCACTGACCCCTCTCGCTCTCCAGGCTTCAGCAAAAGCCTGCATTCGCCCCATAGGACGCACACACATTTCCCCTTCATTTTTGGAGCGGAAAAAGTGCGTCCTATAGGGCGAAAAATACGGTAGATTATGGCAGACGTCATGCTTCAAACACCAGCGTTGGAAGCATACAGGAGCTAGAGTAAACAGCAGTGTGTATACCGCCTCTGTCATCTCCATTAAATCCAGTGGGCCTACTTGTGTGTAAAATTTAGTCGACTTCCACCCCTTGGTAGGTACATTAATAGGTGGTGTTTACTCTGGAGGAATTAATGCAGAGTGCGACAATGTCCCTCACATTGCTTCCACTGAAATTTATGAGACTTTCTTCCGTATGATCCGGGATGCTGTGGTACGCACATCCTGTCAGTGGCACCCTTACATTATTTTAAAACCTGCACTTACAGTGCTGTAATGTCACAAATGTGACATTATCTTTATTCTGTGTATGGCAGGGTATGCCAGTCCTCCTTTGCTTAAGGGCCTTGGGCTTAAGTACACGAAAACCCTACCCAATATATTTTGGCACCTGAGGCGAACCACTGAAATAAAAAAATTTAAGGTCTTTTATATATATAATAAATGTTCATAAATGTACCAACCAAGCACGTACATAGATCAGCACAGGAAGACGTCCTGAAACCATTTTGACTCCCAAACTGACCAAATGTTTTCTCTGCGAGGAGGGAGGAGGTCAGGGAGCCTTCCCATTGTCTCAGGAATTGAGTAATCACCATTTCAAAGGGTGACAGACTTCCAGGAAAGGCAATCAGATAAGGCATTATCAGATAACCTGGCAGACAGGAAAAACAACAACATTCAAATTTCTGTTGTAGACCACCATTTCTGTGATGTATGATGTATGGAGGGGTGGTTTTGAGCTCCAGGGAAGAGAATCTAAAATGTCTATACCGTATAAAGGCAGGCACACCTTGATTCTGGGTCCTCCTCCTTTCCTGCAAGTGAGGGGAGCACCCTGTTGCAACAGATCAATAAAGATGAGGCTCACTAGCTGCTTTGCTTCTCAATATTCTCTGGTTGGCCTCTGTTATTTTCTCCTACCAATAGGGAACCCACGTAAGGACTCTATACAGGCTCTTGGATACCCCATAAGGGGAAAAGGGCAGATTTTGTTTGTTGTTGTTTAGTCGTGTCCGACTCTTCGTGACCCCATGGACCACAGCATGCAAGGCACTTCTGTCTTCCACTGCCTCCCGCAGTTTGGTCAAACTCATGCTGGGAGCTTCGAGAACACTGTCCAACCATCTCGTCCTCTGTTGTCCCCTTCTCCTTGTGCCCTCCATCTTTCCCAGCATCAGGGTCTTTTCCAGGAAGTCTTCTCTTCTCATAAAGTGGCCAAAGTATTGGAGCCTCAGCTTCAGGATCTGTCCTTCCAGTGAGCACTCAGGACTGATTTCCTTCAGAATGGATAGGTTTGATCTTCTTGCAGTCCACGGGACTCTCAAGAGTCTCCTCCAGCACCATAATTCAAAAGCACCAATTCTTCGGCAATCAGCCTTCTTTATGGTCCAGCTCTCACTTCCATACATCATTGTGATGTATGTATGATGTATGGAGGGGTGGTCATGAGCTCCAGGGCAGGGAATTTAAAATGTCTATATAAGGGCAGGCACACCTTGGTTCTGGGTCCTCCTCCGTCCTCCTGCGTGTGAGGGGAGCACCCTGTTGCAACAGATCAATAAAGACCAGGCTTCCTAGCCGCTTTGCTTCTCAATATACAGTGGTACCTCGGGTTACAGACGCTTCAGGTTACACACTCCGCTAACCCAGAAATAGTGCTTCAGGTTAAGAACAGAAATCGGGCTCCGGCGGCGCGGCGGCAGCAGGAGGCCCCATTAGCTAAAGTGGTGCTTCAGGTTAAGAACAGTTTCAGGTTAAGAACGGACCTCTGGAACAAATCAAGTACTTAACCTGAGGTACCACTGTACTCTGGTTGGCCTCTGTTATTTTCTCCTACCAATAGGGAGCCCACATAAGGACTCTATACAGGCTCTTGGATACCCCATAAGGGAAAAAGGGCAACAACACAAAATGGCACACATGCCCCACCTCTCCGCCAGGGAATAAGAGGAACAAAGATGGAATCACAGAATTGTAGAGTTGGAAGGGACGCCAAGGGTCATCTAGTCCACCCCTCTGCAATGATGCAGGAATCTCAGCTGAATAGATATCCACATCAAGATCTTGCCACGTGGGTGGGCTGGCCCTGGTCCTACTCTGAGGGTCTTCTGCTGGCACCTTCTGGGTGCATCGCCAAAGAAAAGGGTGTTGTTGTTGTTTAGTTGTTTAGTCGTGTCTGACTCTTCGTGACCCCATGGACCAGAGCACGCCAGGCACTCCTGTCTTCCGCTGCCTCCCGCAGTTTAGTCAAACTCATGCTGGTAGCTTCGAGAACACTGTCCAACCATCTCGTCCTCTGTCATCCCCTTCTCCTTGTGCCCTCCATCTTTCCCAACATCAGGGTCTTTTCCAGGGAGTCTTCTCTTCTAATGAGGTGGCCAAAGTATTGGAGCCTCAGCTTCAGGATCTGTCCTTCTAGTGAGCACTCAGGGCTGATTTCCTTCAGAATGGATAGGTTTGATCTTCTTGCAGTCCATGGGACTCTCAAGAGTCTCCTCCAGCACCATAATTCAAAAGCATCCATTCTTCGGCGATCAGCCTTCTTTATGGTCCAGCTCTCACTTCCATACATCACTACTGGGAAAACCATAGCTTTTACTATACGGACCTTTGTTGGCAAGGTGATGTCTCTGCTTTTTAAGATGCTGTCTAGGTTTGTCATTGCTTTTCTCCCAAGAAGCAGGCGTCTTTTAATTTCGTGACTGCTGTCGCCATCTGCAGTGATCATGGAGCCCAAGAAAGTAAAATCTCTCACTGCCTCCATTTCTTCCCCTTCTATTTGCCAGGAGGTGATGGGCCCAGTGGCCATGATCTTCGTTTTTTTTGATGTTGAGCTTCAAACCATATTTTGCACTCTCCTCTTTCACCCTCATTAAAAGGTTCTTTAATTCCTCCTCACTTTCTGCCATCAAGGTTGTGTCATCTGCATATCTGAAGTTGTTGATATTTCTTCCGGTAATCTTGATTCCGGCTAGGGATTCATCCAGCCCAGCCTTTCGCATGATGAATTCTGCATATAAGTTAACAGCTCTCAGCCAGCTGCTGACCTCCCCGTCCCTAACTCGCCCACCTACTTTTCCGACGGCATCTTTCACCCCTCAGGGTGCATATATAATAGACACCGCACTTTCCTTTTCAAGAAAGCATGCTCATTTACTAGGACAACACCGCCCCCCTCCCCATCTCTTAACCATAGAGCTAGGAATACCTCCCTCTTCCTAGCGATCACCAGGAAATACAGCAGCGGAGAGGAGGTGGAATAGGGGATTAAATCTAACTGGGACCTTCCTGTTCCCAGCAGCCCCCTGAGCTGAGCCGAGAGTTGAGCTGGAGTGCAATCGCTGCCGTGGCTCAGCCTCCTTTCTCTTGCCTAAGGTGGGGGTGGTGTCTGGAAAAATAAAAAGACATCAGAACGGGTTACCTTGCTTCCTTCATCTTCCCAGGGCAAGTGAGTTTGAACCGAAGGATCTGCGGGGGGGGGGGGGGGAGGATACCGGGAAGGGGAGGGGGGAAATCATTGCATTTGCAAGATTTGCAAGCAAGCGGAATTGGCAAGATTTGCAAAGGGAGCATCGCCAGGCACGACCTCCCTCCCTCTGCAAACCGCAGCCCGAGTGGGCAGCATTGCGCCCTTATTTTCACTTTGCAAAAGACTTTGCATGCTTATTATTGATCAGATTTCTTCCTTGCTTGCCACCCTTGATGAGAGTTTCCTTGTTCTTCCCATTGCTCCCGTCTCTCTCTGTCGTTCTCACGTCGGTGCAATCTCGAAATGGTTCCCTCTCTCCGGGGATGTGGCATCGCGGCTCAGATCTGCAGGATATCGGGGTCCGGCTGGCCGCCGATTGTCCCCCCCGCCTTCCTCCACCACCTGCTTGCTCGCCTCTGCCCCCAATGACATTGCTCGATCCCAAGATGGCCACCTCGGGCGAGATAGAAAGCTGTCATTTTCAAAGTTGCGGCTCCGGGGGTGCAGCGAGGCATCGCTGCGGGGCATCAAGTTAGAGGTTTCCGGGGCTGAGTAAGGCGGCCGTGGAGATGAGTCTTTTATCTTCCTGAGCGGTGCAAAATCGGGGGTGGGGATTTGGGGTACGGGAAGGTGCTGTTGGCTGGTTTTTAACTTTAGAAGACACTATTTAAAGCTCTCTCTAAGTACTGCGACTAACAGATTTATTGTGGCATGAGCGCAACAGCCACGTGATTGCTCTTTGTATTTGTTTGTGTGTGAGCAAGGAGCTTACACGGCCGTTCCTCTGTAATATGTCGTTATAAGGATGGTGCTGTGGGTGAAGCCACAGAGCCTAGGAATTGCAGATCAAAAGGTCGGCGGTTCGAATCCCCACCACGGGGTGAGCTCCCGTTGCTCGGTCCCTGCTCCTGCCAACCTAGCAGTTCGAAAGCACATCAAAGTGCAAGTAGATAAATAGGTACCACTCCAGCGGGAAGGTAAATGGCGTTTCTGTGCGCTGCTCTGGTTCGCCAGAAGCGGCTTAGTCATGCTGGCCACATGACCTGGAAGCTGTATGCCAGCTCCCATAAAGCGAGATGAGCGCCGCAACCCCAGAGTCAGCCACGACTGGACCTAATGGTCAGGGGTCCCTTTACCCTTTACCAGCATTGGGCTAGATGGGCCGATGAATGATGGGTGCAATTTATCTGGTATTTTATTTGAATGGTTCCTTTTGGTTCCTCCCTTAATAAAAGTGGAACAGAAATCAAGGTTTAAGTTGTATACTGGTCTTCCCCTGTATCTTTTCAGGAAATGCAGGGCTGGTAGCACTGAATCCTGCTTTGGGGCCCTGCACTACAATTCCCATCTTCCCTGACAGTTGGCTATACCGGCAGGGGCTAATGGGAGTTGGAATCCAACATCCGTGGAGGGACATGGGTTCTCCGTTCTCCATCCTCCATCTGCGGTAGTTTCAGAACAAAGTAGCTGATTCCGCATCTCGTGAGATAGGAGGCGTTCTCATGTTCCCAGTGAAAGGATGAGATTCAAATCACTGGTAACTGGAGTGCTTTTGCTTTGTATTCTGTGGTCAAGGCATAGTTTGATTTGGGAATACCCCTGGAACATATTTTCAAGGTTGGGGCTCAAACCCTGAAACGTGTTGAGGCACTACAAAAAGAGTGTTGCTTAACATGCGCAGAGTGCATTTTGGTCACCGCTGAGCAGGGTGGGCTTTACAGGACAGGGCTTTTAGATCAGAGCGTGCCATTTTGTGAAGCCTTGGCACTTTTCGGTGTAGAGGTTGAGTCCTCCCAAGTGGAGGTCATAGATTAGCAGAGCTAGACAGGCCTCGCTGTACCAGCATGGCTCCCACCAGAAGACAAGAGAGAGCATGGCTTGTTAGTCAGAGGAGAGGCTGTTCAATCACAAGCTGTAGACAATTATGTTCCCTTTCGCCCAGTACTGCTTGTTTGTGAACATCTGTTACCAACTCCAGAAATGCTTGATAGTTCCTCTGATTTCAACTCTCTCATTCCCCCCATAGCAGTAACATTCTGGCTTGGAGGGGGGAAAACCTCTTTGAGATGGACTGTGAAGACCCAGGTCGTGTGGAGATCCACAACTCAGATGATGGCGGGATTGTACGGAGAGTCTACGTAGGTGAGATGCTTGGCCCAGTTGCACATCGTGTGGATCCTATTATTGTTATTACAACATTTTTATTACGCCCTGGTCTGAACCACTGAGCCTAGGGCTTGCCGATCGGAAGGTTGGCGGTTCGAATCCCTGCAACGAGGTGAGCTCCCAATGTTCGGTCCCTGCTCCTGCCAACCTAGCAGTTTGAAAGCACATCAAAGTGCAAGTAGATAAATAGGTACTGCTCCAGCGGGAAGGTAAACTTGAAGTTGAACTTGAAATGTAGAAAAGGGTCGTGGGCAAACACACTAGCTATCATTTTGGTGTTTTGCATGCAGACAGGACAACCACTGGCAAGTTTAAACCAAACCAGCTTTTCCTGGCCACTTAGGGAAAATAGTAGGAATGGTGCAATACAACTAAGCCAAATGGGAGAAATTATACAAACTATCATAATAAATGTGGGTTGCACCATTAGCTTTTTCATAACACTCGGGTTATCTAGGAGCAGGTGTGCGGCTGTTTTTAAACTCAGCCCTGGTGGGTTCCCATTTTTGAAAGCCTCAGACTTAAAGACCTGTTCTTCTGACTTCTGGGGATCAGCTTGTGGGTCTTGGTGCATTGCTCCTGTGGCTGATCTATGTGGCTCTTTTCCCCTACAGCTGACAAAAGTGAAGATGATCTGGAGCACGAGACCATCCAATCCAGCATTCAGCATGGACAGTCCACCTGGAAGGCAAATTCCCAGCAGGAAGGATCAGCAGTGGACCGGCAGGGGAGCCCGCTAGCCCCTGACAGCTATGGCAAGGGCGAGGGGGCGGTTGCCGCTGCAGTGGTCTCGCGCTCCACCAAGCAGCGCCCCTTCATCTGCAACGAGTGCGGCAAGAGCTTCAGCCACTGGTCCAAGCTGCTGCGGCACCAGCGCACGCACACCGGCGAGCGGCCCAGCACCTGCACCGACTGCGGCAAGAGCTTCTCGCAGAACTCGCACTTGGTGCAGCACCGCCGCACGCACACCGGCGAAAAGCCCTACGTCTGCCGGGACTGCGGCAAGAGCTTCAGCTGGAGCTCCAATCTCATCCAGCACCAGCGCATACACACGGGAGAGCGCCCTTACACGTGCGGGGACTGCGGGCGCAGCTTCACCCAAAGCAAGAACCTGGCCAAGCACCGGAGGACGCACACGGGTGCCCGGCCGTTCCGCTGCCCCGAGTGCGGGCGGGGCTTTGCGCACACGGCTGGCTTGGTCAAACACCAGCGCCTGCGCCACGACACGGACTCTCCCATCGGGCACCCTTGCCCGGAATGCGGGCAGCGCTTCCGGGCACCTTCCGAGGTGGAGCGCCACCGCGTGGCTCACCATGGCGTCGCCCCCTCGGAGCCCTTCATTTGCGTGGAGTGCGGAGAGTCTTTCACCAAGAGAACCACGCTCATCCGCCACAAGAGAGTGCACAAGCCCATCTTTGTGCGCTGAGGTTTTTCGTTCCCCCGTGTGGGATAGGAATTCCAAACGTCGATGCCCAGGCTTGCGGCCTGAAGACTACAGGTTGCGGTCCAAAGTGACTCTGGACTGCAACCTGGGTGTTGCTTGACCAGGTCAGAGGCCCTGATGGGGCCAACGTGCAAAATCCACTGGGTGGTGACGAGGAAGAAGAGGAGGAGGAGGGAAGAAGAAGAGAAGACAGGGCTCAGAGCTTGAACTTCAGGCCCCTGTCGGGAGAGAGACTGGTTGCAGCCCAGATCTCGAACTGCCGGTGGGGCAGAATGACAGCGGAGCACAACTAACTCACCTGCTGAGAATCTACAGGCCCTAGACCCTCCTCCTGTACATACAATGTGTGTTGGGGGGGGGGATTCTTTAGTTAGAAGCCATAATAGAAAACCTTCAAGGGGAGGGAGGGGGAAGAGATCCAGTCAGCAAGTCTCCCTGAGACTTGGATGGAAGAAAGAATTCAGATGAGGAAGCATCTCGCAGCAGAACTGAGTTGCCTCAGGGAAGGAGCATGGACCATTGAGGCAGGGGAGATTGGACGGCGGTTGAGGAGGGGACAGGGAGATTGAACAAAACCTTGTGAAATAAAAGTTTTGTGTATCTCCTGATCTCAAAGTGCCAAACTCATTCTTTCTTTCAGAAGTTTGCGATCGAACAAGGGCAGTTTGAGAGACCAAGGTAGGCAATGTGGCGGAATGGGAAGATGGACCAAATTCTGAACAGGAGATGAACAGGACTGATAAAAAGGCCACTTACTGGGAGGCTGTGGTGGCTGATGGGCTGTACAGAAGAAGAAAAGGAGACACTATGGACTAGAAGATGTTTAAGCCCAACAAGAGAACATAGCAAGTCTTTTTTTGCAGTGCAGGGTACAAACTGGGCATCTGGGGCAGAACGTAGTTCATTTTAAAGCTGTTCCTTGTGTTTATGGCGATGGATTCTAGTTATGCAAAAGACAGTTTTCATAGATAGGTCTTGGTCTTCCCAGCCTCATGTTCCTCTCCTGATAAATACTTTTTGCATACCCACATTTCTCTACCTATCACTATATTACTACAAGCATACTTTATCAACTACAGTCAAGCAAAAACTACAGAGGATAGACCTCTACAATAGTAGTAACAGTATTATCTGGCCTATAAGCGAGTCCCTCAGATGCTGAGGGTTCCTGCAGGGGAGGGAAGTTGTTGTCTCCGCCCCCCCCCCCATAAAATGAAACATCTTTGCTTTCTGGTTTCCTGAGAAAACTTAGAAATACAGTGGTACCTCAGGTTACAGGAGCTTCAGGTTACAGACTCTGTTAACCCAGAAATATTACCTTGGGTTAAGAACTTTGCTTCAGGATGAGAACAGAAATCGTGCAGCGGCGGCGCAGTGGCAGCGGGAGGCCCCATTAGCTAAAGTGGTGCTTCAGGTTAAGAACAGTTTCAGGTTAAGAACGGACCTCCGGAACGAATTAAGTACGTAACCAGAGGTACCACTGTAGTCCTTCATCACACAGGGAGAAAAGTGAATGAGAGGTATACAGATTCAGGCTGCTGACACAACTACGAAATGTCTCTATATGGAGGAGATAGTACTAACGTGCTTTAGGATTGCAGGCTGAAAGTGTTAGGGGCTTATTGAATTCTATAGCTGCATTTGGATATAGCTCAACCATGGTTTAATGCAGAGACAGGGAAGCTGAGGCATTCCAGATGGTGTTGGACTCCCAGTTACTGGCCATGCTGGCGTAAGATGATGGGAGTTGAAAGTCCCAACTGGAGGCCCATGGGTTTAGCATTAACGGAATGAACTTCAGGAAGTCTGGATGTTCCTTGCCCTCTGGCGGAAGCAAGTAAGCTTCATAAACTTTGAGAGAAATTCAACATAGTGCTATGGCAATCATTCAGACAGTGCAAGCATTTCAGCTTTCCAGATGGAACAATCCCCCCCATGCTGTTCTGTGAGCTCTCCACCAAGCCAATTTGGGAAAGAGAAGGGACAAAGGCACTGGTGCTTGTGGGACTTGTTATATGAGTGCGCCCCTAAGGGTCTTAAGTTTGCTTCTGTCAACCAATCATTGTTACAATTAACTAGTTTGTCCAGGTTAAGATGGCACGGATGGTTGTACCTATTCTAAAACAAACAAAATGCTTCTGGACGACTCCTCGATGCTGCAGCAGAGGATAAGGGGGAAAGTATGTGAGTCCAATGCTTGCAGTGCTTTGTAACGCTAGGTAAACCAGCCCTATTGGATTTACTTTGGTATAAATATGCTTATGACTACACTAAGAGGGCCTTCTTGGTAGTGGCGCCCGCCCTGTGGAACACCCTCCCTTCAGATGTGAAGGAAATAAGGAGCTATCTTATCTTTAAAAGGCATCTGAAGGCAGCCCTGTTTAGGGAAGTTTTTAATATTTAATGCTGTATTGTTTTTAACACTCGATTGGAAGCCACCCAGAGTGGCTGGGGAAACTCAGCCAGATGGGCAGGGTATAAATAATACATTATTATTATTATTATTATTATTATTATTATTATTATTATACCTAGTGAATGTACAATCCAATACTCAGCCCTAGAACATAGACATATTCTCCCTCAATATCATTTCATACATATATCTGATTAATGTTATTTGCCCAAGATCTAAAGAGGTTAACAGCTGCTCACTTCTATTTCCCAGTTCCTTGCCTTCGCCTCCCATTTCTGAAGATCACACTAGCGGGTCCACACACATTGCATTTTCTCTCATCCTACCAATTTATTTTGTACAATTCCATTTACAAGTGACAAAAATTCCCCACTGGGCTTTAAAAATGAAAGGCCATCTCATGTCACAATCGGCAATACATAACAACCACCCCAAGAATAAAACTGGCGAAAGCCCGTCGCCTTAAAAGGATGGGATCCTCAAAATGGTCATTGTTCCCATAAAAGATTTTGTTATATCACAATCCTGTATTTATTAAAGCAACTAACGCCCCACCCCCTCCTCACCCTCAGCTGCACAGCTGAATGGACAGCTGCGTCCTGGGGCAGCAAAATCGGGTTTACATCACAAAATGGTGAACTGCGAAGGCATGTGTGTGACCAGTGTTTGCTAGGCCTTTGTTGCGGCTGCCTGTGAGGTCCCCGCTGCTGTTAGTTGCTGAATCTTATGGCTCATCATCTCTATTACAGCTGCAAAAGAAGAAACAAAGAAGAGTAAAGAACTTCACCCCAGCCACAGCTGCTCGGATCAAAATGGAGCCTCACCAATTCCAGGGCTTTGCCTGCCCTCAGGCCCCACCTTGCTTCATTGCGTGCTTCTCCTGGAGCGCCGGCTGGATTTTCTCCATCTGTTTCGTCAGGAAATCAATCTTCCTCTTGAAGAAATCTCTGGCGTCGTCCACTGACTGCAACATCAAATGCACTTGGTGGATATCCTCAAAATAGCTTTCTAGACAAAGGATGCTGAGCCAGACCCTTAAACCGCTAAGGAGGCATATTCAAAACAATTTTGAATTCTCCAATCTGGTGCCCTTCCAAATGCTGTGGACTACAACTCCCATCAGCCCCAGTCAGCAAAGGATGATGGGAGCTGTAGTCCAACAACATACGGGAGGCCTGACTTAAACCCTTAACCAGTCTGGTGTGCTCTGAATCATTTATACTCGCACCTGCCATAGAGTCTGTCTCTTTGGATATACGAAACCCCTGCTAAGAAATTTTACTAGACTTACTGGAACTGTTTGGCCTTCTCTTTCAAGTTTGTCAGACACAATGCCCAAAGAGGACATTTGTTCCTTTTCAGGTTAGGCCTATTCCAGTAACAAGTCTATTCATGGGCCATTTCATATTTGATGCCGGATGGTGTGGTCGCTATCAAAAAACATGGATCTATCTTAAAATGCTGAAAGGGCCCATGGCATCAGCTCCCCAGCAACACACAGTAATCCATACTATTGGACCAATCCACACTGGAATCCATTTACCAATCTTCTAGAGACAGCCAGAAAAAACAATGGGCAGAACTGAGCATCTGCTGGGACCAAAAACTGTTGAGGAGCCCATTGTTGGTCCCCAATTCCATTTTTCTTACTAATTCCCATGGAGGGAATGTGCTCTTCCAGGCACACTAGCAGCATAAATCTTTGATGCAATCTACAGGCACAGATATTACATACGAAATGGAAGCTTCCTCCTTAACAGAATTCTATTTTAATGAACTGAATAGAGCCAAAGTTTTATGAGTCATTGGAAGTAAGAGAGTGTGTTTCTGTATGAACTTAAGAATGCTTAGCTTATTTTTTTAGCTGTTATTTTGTTAATATTGTTATATAGGTTATAAATGCCTTGCTGATTTGTTAATCATATCATATGACTTATGCTGTTAATGTGATTCTTAGCTTATTTTCTAGTTGCTGGTTTGTTAGTATTGTAATTGTTTTGTTAATTATATTATATGATTTATGCTGTAATTGTGAGGTTCTATTATGTCATTTTTATTTATTGTTTGTAAGCCACTTTTGGGGTTCATTTGAATGGAAAAGCAGCAGAGAAATGCAATCCATCAAATCAAAACAATCCTATTTGTCAAGAAATCCCTTTCCCGGATCTCTGATTCAAATCCCGTTTATGAAGCCAGCTATGGTTATACAGTGGTATGGGAATGCAATTTGTACATTCTCAATGACATTGCCTCCCATCCCCTGGCCCAGATACAAATGATGGGAAATGTGACAAAGAGGGCGGGCTGATAAGCCTCCAGGGCCCCTCAAAAACTCATCCATATTGAGAGTCCCAGAAACAGTCCATTCAGGCAGAATACCAAAATCTGCCTTGAGAACGGTTCAACTCAACCCAACAGTTCAAGGCAAAAAGTACTGGAGCATTAGACCATAGCAGGCCCCAACATTTCACATGAACTCAAACCATGCAGCTGCTTTAATAACAATTTCACGTGAATCTCAAGAACAGATGTCTTACCTTTTCTACATAGTAACCTGTTCCTACATCTATCAAGACATTGGTAACATCAGAAAGCTTCCCAGGAACGTACATCTGTGAGAGAGGTTAAGGAAACGCAGAAGGAACAGGGAGGAACCATGTGACATGCAGGTAGCCCACAACCTGTGTATGGCTCTTCCATGTGGACCACAGGGATGCCCAAGCTACCATGTGCTAGATTGATGTCTTACCAACGGACGGAATGACAGCCAATACATAGAAGCTCAATCCAGACAAGACTGGATATTTTACCTTGATTGGTCAACAGCAGCCCAGTGAGCTGTTTTAGCCTGAAGATGCAAATGATCTTTAAGCCTGAGGTTGCAGCACCACATGATATGATGAGGTCACAGTTATAAGCTGACATCACGGACACTCAAGTCTCCATTATGACATATGTAAAATATCCAACATTATTAAAGGCATGAGTTGTCAAAACAACTGGGGATACAGTTCCCAAGGGGTGCCTTCTCCAATTGCAGCCGGCTTACTTAAACCATTCAACTTTCGTTTAAACAAATGTGTACCGCTTATTCCAAAACCAATCATTTGTCCAAAAACAGTTGGGGTAAAAAGGTAAAGGTAAAGGGACCCCTGACCATTAGGTCCAGTCGTGACCGACTCTGGGATTGCAGCGCTCATCTCGCTTTATTGGCCGAGGGAGCCAGCGTACAGCTTCTGGGTCATGTGGCCAGCATGACTAAGCCGCTTCTGGCGAACCAGAGCAGCGCACGGAAACGCCGTTTACCTTCTCCCCGGAGCGGTACCTATTTATCTACTTGCTTTCAAACTGCTAGGTTGACAGGAGCAGGGGCCGAACAATGGGAGCTTACCCCGTCGCGGGGATTCGAGCCGCCGACCTTCTGATCGGCAAGTCCTAGGCTCTGTGGTTTAACCCACAGCGCCACCCGCGTCCCTAACAGTTGGGGTAGTTGGACGAAAATCAAGAACCACGGGGAATAGGAGTACGCAAGTGCTGAAGATAAAAAATCCAGACGGCCAGTGCAAGATGTATCTGCTCAACCCAGCTGCTGAACAACTCCCAAAGGCTAAAGCCTTTTACTCTGAACCCTGAAACGGGCTCCAGAGAGAACTAAGACGTTTCTACTCTTCTAATAAGGTATCTCCACAAATGTGGTCAGATGAGAGGATGGAAGGATTCTATGAGAGATGCTGCTCCCTGAAAAGTTTTATGCCAAGGCTCGGGAGCCTGTGGCTCTCCAGATATTGTTGGACTTCAACTCCTTTTAGGCCCATCCAACAAGGCCAATGGTTAGGATGATGGGAGCTGTAGTTCAGCAACATCTGCAAACCACAGGTTCCACGTGCCTGTTCTAGACACTTTGTTGCAGATTAATGCAACGGTCAAATTATAGGAAAAGAATGGCTGCTTAAGGGAGAAAGGTTTTGCGCGGTAGGCTGTGTTGCTGCCATACCAACAACTCCTTGCAGAAAGGATACAGAGCTGGAAAGTGGGACCAGTAGCTCTTTACCTGATGAGACAAAAATATAGGACTTTTACATTACAGAGCATCTCCACAATAATGATTTGTCAAAGTCAGAATCCAATTGTGCCATGTAATTTATTGGTTACTTTTGTAAAACATAAAAAAACACATCTGAGTTGAAGGAACTACCATTGAGCTCCTTCATATCATCTTTCATACCATTTTCTAAGAAACCACAGTAAGGTATGTTTCGCTCATATTCTAAGGAGTAGAACAAGGAAGATGTTTGACCTAAAGTTAACACAATCATTATACATCACTACTAACTTTTAGTATTTGTGTCAATGTTCTGCATTTTCATTGTTGTAACCCACTTTGGATTCCTCTTTTTCGGGGGCGGGAAATCAGAATATAAATTTTAAAATAAAGAGTCACTTGCCTTCATTGGTTTTATTCAAAACTGTCAGACAGTCCTTGGCTTCCACATATTTTGTCTGCACCACCTTAAGTTGTGCAATGGATGAAGAAAGGAACTCCACTTCCTATAGAAGGCATACAAAAATCAAGGCTCAGCATCAAATAACTTTGTTGCCACCAGGGGCCACTATTCTACTATATGTACTACAAACATTACTCTAGTTATGGTGGGATATTGCTTCAATGAAACACCAACTGCTCCCATCAAAAAGCCCTGTAAGCGTTGGAGGACACTCACAAAGTTCTGCAATCACTTGGAGGAGGGGAAAGACTACAAAATGAGGGGGGTGATTCATCCCTCACTTCCCAATCTCTTAACAGGAAGATAACATCAAAATGTTGAAAGGATTACTGAAGTGAAGAAGACAATGAAGACTGAGGCTACCTGATCTTCCCATAGCATCACAAACCAGGTCAAGGAAGTGATAAAAAAAGAAAGCATGCATTTACTACACAAATATTTGCAAGGGATTGAATCTCCACAGTAAAGAGGTAGGTAGGTTACCAAAAAATCTAAAGTTCATGGAGATCCAATCTTACTCAAAGCCCTCTGCTTCAAAAGCAGTATGGTACTCCTGAGAGTAAGGTAAAGGGAACCCTGACCATTAGGTCCAGTCGTGGCCGACTCTGGGGTTGCGGTGCTCATCTCGCTTTAGTGGCCGAGGAAGCCAGCGTACAGCTTCTGGATCATGTGGCCAGCATGACTAAGCCGCTTCTGGCGAACCAGAGCAGCACACGGAAACGCCGTTTACCTTCCCCCTGGAGCGGTACCTATTTATCTACTTGCACTTTGACGTGCTTTCAAACTGCTAGGTTGACAGGAGCAGGGGCCGAACAATGGGAGCTCACCCCGTCGCGGGGATTCGAACCACCGACCTTCCTAGGCTCTGTGGTTTAACCCACAGCGCCACCCGCGTCCCCTCCTGAGAGTAGGGATACCCAGATCCGCTGAGGCTCAGATCCTGAGCTTCACAGGATGGTGAGGCAGGAAGCTCAGAGGCGTCCACTAAATGCTGCTCAAGTGAAGAATTTAGCTTTCTCTTCCCACCCCCAGCCCTTGATTCTGGCCCTTCTCCCTTCCACTGGAGACCTTGCAAAAAGGAGGCCGAGCTGCGTCCTCATCCACACTGGATGAGAGGGAGCTGGGCATGTTTAGCCTGGAGAAGAGGAGGTTAAGGGGTGATATGATAGCCATGTTCAAATATATAAAAGGATGTCACATAGAGGAAGGAGAAAGGTTGTTTTCTGCTGCTCCAGAGAAGCGGACACGGAGCAATGGATCCAAACTACAAGAAAGAAGATTCCACCTAAACATTAGGAAGAACTTCCTGACAGTAAGAGCTGTTCGACAGTGGAATTTGCTGCCAAGGAGTGTGGTGGAGTCTCCTTCTTTGGAGGTCTTTAAGCAGAGACTTGACAACCATATGTCAGGAGTGCTCTGATGATATTTCCTGCTTGGCAGGGGGTTGGACTCGATGGCCCTTGTGGTCTCTTCCAACTCTATGATTCTATGACTGGGGAGCATGCTCCCACTGAGTCCCGTAGAACGTACTTTCAAGTATCATAGAATTGTAGAGTTGAAACGAACTCAAAGGGTCATCTAGTCCAACCCCTGCAACACAGGAATCTCAAATAAAGCGTCTATGACAGATCAAAAACCTCCAAGGAAGGAGCACCCACAACTTCCCAAGGGAGTCCCATCCACTATCGAACAACTCTTAGCTGTCAGAAATTACTTCCTTATGTTTAGCAGGAATCTCGTTTCTTGTAACTTGAATCCGTTGCTTCGGGTTGTGGCCTCTGGAGCAAGCTCGCTCCATCCTCCATGTGACAGCCCTTGAGATAGTTGAAGGTGGCAATCCTAACTCCTCTCGGTCTCTTCTTTTCCAGGTTAAACATACCTAACCCCCCTCGACCATTCCTCATTTTGCTGGGTTTCCAGACCCTCGATCCGCCCTCCTTTGCTTCTAAGCATCTTTCTTAAACTGTGGTGCCCGGAATCGGACACAGTTCTTCCAGGCGTGGTCTGACCCAAGGCAGAATAAGAGCAATCCGATGACTTCCCTTGATCCCCGGGGCACTGTATTTCCGCTGAGGCGGCCTAGGACAGCATTGGCCTTTTTTGATGATGTGGTGTGATTATTCTTGTTTGAATTGTGACCCAAACTTTAATGGCAAATTAACAGCACCCATGCATTTTTAAAAACCATTATGTACAGTGGTACCTCAGGTTAAGTATTTAATTCGTTCCGGAGGTCTGTTCTTAACCTGAAACTGTTCTTAACCTGAAGCACCACTTTAGCTAATGGGGCCTCCTGCTGCCGCTGCGCTGCCGGAGCCCGATTTCTGTTCTCATCCTGAAGCAAAGTTCTTAACCTGAGGTACTATTTCTGGGTTAGAGGAGTCTGTAACCTGAAGCGTATGTAACCTGAAGCGTATGTAACCTGAGGTACCACTGTATTTTGTTTTCTACAGGACACACTGCTTTCAAAACACGGGCATAAATGGAACCTGTAAGACACACTTGAATTTTTCCTTGCCATGGGGCATTTCAAAAATGCCTTAAATCGAGTGTGGGGAACCTGGCGGTTGGGACTCCAACTCCCATCATCCCCGACCACTGGCCATGCTCGCTGGGGCTGATGGGAGTCGCAGTCCAGCGGAGCCTTGGAAGGTGGTATTTTTGTGGGGCGGGGAAAGGGAAGCCAAGGTCCCCCATCTCTGCCTTAAATCCCCGATTCATTTCCTACCCCAGGCTGCCTTAGGCGCGGCCGCCCAGCCTCCCTCTCCCGCCTCAGGCTAGTTTGAGCGGGAAGCGGCCGGCCGTTCATTCCCCACCCCACCCTCTCGCCCCCACTCGCTAAGGCTCGTTTCCTCACCTGGTCCAGCTGGTTCTTCAGCACCTCCAGCTGCGGCAGCGAAAGCTCCGTGATGTTCACCTGCTGCGCCATCTTGGGAGGCGAGGGGGGGGGGAAGGCGTCCTCTCCAGCCGGCGGAGTCTATGATCAGTTCGCCTATTGGGACTCGGCACCTACCGGAAGCTCCGCCCCGCCTCCCTAGCAACGGCCAAAGAGGAAAGAGCCAGCCGGCAATGCCGCACGCCGCCCTCACTTCCGGTTACATGTCGACGTCCTTCTCCTGCGGGGCGAGAAGGCGAGGAGCTACATAGAGAATTTATGTAAGGATGTCCAGGCCCGGCCCAGCGATTCGTGATCCGGCTCAAAGTTGTTTTGCTCCGTTGGACGAACCTGTTTCTTAATTTTTGTTAAAATCAGTGGAAGGGGAGACTGGGGAGGGAGCTTGTGACTTTGCAGATAAAAGGGAGTGGAGTTGACACTCTAAAAAAGGCTGCATAACAGGCAGAAGGGGAAGAAATGGAGGCAGTGAGAGATTTTACTTTCTTGGGCTCCATGATCACTGCAGATGGTGACAGCAGTCACAAAATTAAAAGACGCCTGCTTCTTGGGAGAAAAGCAATGACAAACCTAGACAGCATCTTAAAAAGCAGAGACATCACTTTGCCAACAAAGGTCCGTATAGTTAAAGCTATGGTTTTCCCAGTAGTGATGTATGGAAGTGAGAGCTGGACCTTAAAGAAGGCTGATCGCCGAAGAATGGATGCTTTTGAATTATGGTGCTGGAGGAGACTCTTGAGAGTCCCATGGACTGCAAGAACATCAAACCTATCCATTCTGAAGGAAATCAGCCCTGAGTGCTCACTGGATCCTGAAGCTGAGGCTCCAATACTTTGGCCACCTCATGAGAAGAGAAGACTCCCTGGAAAAGACCCTGATGTTGGGAAAGATGGAGGGCACAAGGAGAAGGGGACGACAGAGGACGAGATGGTTGGACAGTGTTCTCGAAGCTACCAGCATGAGTTTGACCAAACTGTGGGAGACTGTGGGAGACAGGAGTGCCTGGCATGCTCTGGTCCATGGGGTCACGAAGAGTCGGACACGACTAAACAACAACAGGCAGAAATGCCACAGCATTGTTTCTTCATGATGGGGTGGTACGACTATTCTTGTTTGTGATCCAAACTTTAATGGCAAACTAACAGCACCCATGCATTTTTGTAAACCATTTGTATTTTGTTTTCTACAGGACACACTGCTTTCAAAACACTGGCATAAATGGAACCTGTAAGACACACTTGAATTTTTCCTTGCCATGGGGCATTTCAAAAATGCCTTTTAAAAAAAAGTCATCTTAAGCTCTAGTTTCTTTTGGGACGAGGCAGGCATACATGTTTCAAAGCATTGTCACCAAAGGGAGTTTCTAGGCCTGCCCACTTCTGATTTTTACACCAGTGCCTGTATATTTTCTCTTAACTCGTGGAGAAATTCTACTATTTATGACCCAGAATCTGAATAATCAAATCAGGAGGCCCTTGGGCAACTCATCGCTGGATGAGGTGGAGGTTTTTCCATCACCTTAACTGTAAAAGGTAGTTTTAGTTGTGTTCAATGAAGCCTGTTTGTAAGAACATAGTTGTAGGGTGCCATATCTCAATTTATCTATGCCAACCCTCCAGGAACTGCCAAAGGGAAACAATTAAAACCAAGCAATACAAATATGAACAGGGGCATGGAAATAAAAGGACTTTTCATGTACTGAGATCCTAGAGAGATTAATACTTTAGTATGTCCATTTCTGTTTTTCGAATGGAAACGGGGGGCGGGGGGAGCCTTTGGTGTTGACTGAAGCTCAGCTTTGAGATGCTTTGTAATATAACCTGTCATTTATAGGTTAAGGTAAGCAGTACAATCCATAAAAAACAGCCTTTCCCAAGCTGGTATCCTCCAGATGTTTTTGGATTACCACTCCCTTCGACCTCAACCAGTGATCATAGAAAATGGATCCCCTCATGATATGGAGGGTATCAGGGTTTTAACACACACACTTTGCATGCCTCTGACATTCAAAGTTGGTTCTGGTGCTAAGCTCCAGAACTATTCTTCACCCTGTAACTACCAACCCTCATCAAGGAAAGTAGCATTTAAATTCATATCAAAACCGAACACAAGACATTTGATTACTAGAACACTGTGATACATGAGAGAAAAGGATCACCTTCATTATTCTTCCAGACATCCAATATTCTTTCCAAACATCCCACACGTTGTGGCTATAGTAAAAATATCACACATCTCTCTGGGATGCAAGTTGCATTCCTAATGGTGGTACTGGGGGGCCATTTATGTTACCTGGTCCTTGTCTGTGTGCTACTAAATCATTTGTAACAGGTTACATAGCACAAAATTATTGAATATCCTAGTGCAAAACCTGGGGACTATCAAGGGCGCTCAATTTTACATTTGTAAAGCAAAATCTGGAAGTGCCTAACTATCTGCTGAGAAAAATACATTTATTCTAGAGCTTTTGAAATGAAGCAGCTTGGTTTCTCTGGTGGTCTGGGGCACACCTACAATAAATCCAGGAATTGTCTATACAGCTCTATGCTCCTATTTCTGTAGACAAAACTGTGCCTAAGGTTAGTATTCTTTGAAAGGTTCTGCATCAAGAACCTTTTATGACTTAATGTGGGAACATGTGCATATTATGCAACATTCTTCTTTTTTGTTGTTGCTATTTTTGTTTTAAACTGTTCAGTGTAATTCTCCTGTTCTGCTCATCATGGTGAGGGGGTAAGGAGAAGATGGTGTGGGGGTATTATAAACCCACAAGAGAAGATAGACAGGCATGCAGTAGCTGCTTAGGTCAAACCAGAACAGAATATTAAACCAGCATGGTCAAGTGCTAGAATGGTAAATCCATGTTCGATTTTAGAAAGACCCAGGAATCATCAGCCAGCACTAGATTTTTGTCACCTGTTCCAAGCTTAACCAGTTTTTCTCCCCCCTCTGCCAAACCCACACACACTTTATTTGTTATAACTTTTATTCAGGCTTTGAAACATTAAAATACAAATCAATTTTAAAATAACTTAATTAATCACTGGAAATGCAAACTGTACACTGTGCAAACACTACATATTGCAAAGAGCAGCAGCTTAACTAGGAGCATCCCGTGTAAAGGCAGTGCAGACTTTCCACTGAAGGTCAGGTAAGGTAGTTGGTGACCAGCCCAGCTTGCATAAGGCCAGATATTTTATCCTTCTCCCCAGCAGCAGTTTCCATTTAAGGCAGTTCAGCGTTTACACAACAACAACAAAAATAGTAATTTGAGTCCTTTCAAATCCCTCCCACCAGAAACCAGGTATCATGCTTTTGCCCTGTTTTCTACTGCAGAGACACTGGTAAGCCATAGGCTATTGGGGCAGCACCAATCATATATTTGAGTCTGGGGGCATGGCGGGACTGTATGACATATTGGAGGAATGGAGCTCCTGAACCTGCCTTGAGCCAGTTCTTCAGAAGTGCTTCCATGTAGCGATCGATGTCTCGGTCAGTTACATCCCAGAGGTTACCCAGCACTAGGGGACTAGGGGTTGAGGGAGAAGGAGAGAGAGATCACATGTACAGGTCATTAAAAATATATATATCTAAATCCTATGTATATAATAGGTGTCCAAACAAAGCATGAAACTTCTAGCTTCCCCAGAAATGACTAGGGGAAATTATGCCATGGGCTTCATTGCCCCAGGCAAAATTTATTTCAGGGTCAAAGCTAGCAGTCAGCAACTCATTTTCTCTTTTGTCTATTCCTTTCTCTCTCCCTAACAGTTAGGCTGAGAAAAAACCCTTTTCTTCTGGGGATGAGGAGCACAAGGTCCTGGGGAAGATCTAAAAGGCATGGTAGGCCACCACAGGCTCACAGACTGGGGGTCCCCACCTGTGGTCTAGGGCCAGAGCTGGGGAACCTGTGGCCATTCAAATATTGCTCAGCTACAGCTTCCATCAGCCCAAGCCAGAATGGCATATTGTAACGAATGTCGACAGCTGCAGTCCAGTAACATCAGGAGGACCTCAGGTTCCTCCTCTACCACTGGTCTAGGACCAGAAGCATGGAATCTTATCAAGATCTGCCTCCTGGGCAGAATTTGACAGGTGGGTGGAGTCCCCCCCCCCCCCCAAGATGCAAGGATTGCTGACTCATTTGATAAAGAGAGGCAGGGCCAGCAAAGGATGCGGTAACTTACCAGCCTGCCATCAGGAACCGGAGGACAGCACCAGTTCCTTCCAGGTTGCCCTGCACTGCTAGGACAGCACTGCTGCAGCCGAAAAGAAGTGCCACGGCCCTGCAGTCCACTCTCAGGATGGTGTCCACAAAACGGGCACCAGCACCATGCCCAGCGTAGCTACAGGAAGGAAAGAACCATAATAAAGTAAAACAAAACACAAGCCCACTTGGACCAGAAGCATAACTCTCCCCTCTTCCACAGCCTCCGCTGCCTGCCACAGAAAAGCAGGCTTAAGTGGCAATCCATGCGGCCTCAGTGAATGCAAACAAGGGATTGTGTAACGCACCAACCCGTTTACATTCCGGAGGGGGTTTCGTGTCTGGCACTAAAGCTGGGCCCTCATGAGCAACTTGAACAGACATCCTGCATCTCTAGGGGAACAAGGGTTGCTGGGAGATTGCACCCCACCTTCTCTAACGATGACCACTGCAGAAAGCGTGTGGGCGGGCGGCCAAGGAACATAGGAACCTGGTTCCAGACACTAGCTAGATGACATGCTCAAGTAACACCAGTCATGGATGGCAGTGGTCTTATGAATCATTGACCTGGCATTGCACAGCAGCACCTTCAGGTCATGTGGGTATCCCTTGCTGACTCCAGTATCCGTCCAGTCAGGACCAAACCCAGTATGGGGTAACTGCGCCCCTGAAGGACCAGGTGCGCAGCCTGGGACTCACAGCTCTCCATGGAGGCGCAGGTCAATTCTGTGTCCAGGATAGCTGTTTATCAGCTCCATCTGGTACGCAGGCTGAGACCCTACCTGCCCGCAGACTGTCTCGCCAGAGTGGTGCATGCTCTAGTTATCTCTTGCTTGGAATACTGCAATGCGCTCTATGTGGGGCTACCTTTGAAGGTGACCCAGAAACTACAACTAATCCAGAATGCGGCAGCTAGACTGGTGACTGGGAGCGGCCGCCGAGACCATATAACACCGGTCTTGAAAGACCTACACTGGCTCCCAGTACGTTTCTGAGCACAATTCAAAGTGTTGGTGCTGACCTTTAAAGCCCTAAACGGCCTCGGTCCAGTATACCTGAAGGAGTGTCTCCACCCCCATCGTTATGCCCAGACACTGAGGTCCAGTGCTGAGGGTCTTCTGGCAGTTCCCTCGCTGCGAGAAGCCAAGTTACAGGGAACCAGGCAGAGGGCCTTCTCGGTAGTGGCACCCGCCCTGTGGAACGCCCTCCCACCAGATGTCAAAGAGAAAAACAACTACCAGACTTTTAGAAGACATCTGAAGGCAGCCCTGTTTAGGGAAGCTTTTAATGTTTAATAGGTTATTGTATTTTAGTGTTCTCTTGGAATTATTATTATTATTATTATTATTATTATTATTATTATTATTATTTAACACTAGGGAGATTGCTTTGCACTTCCAGCATACAAATGTTGCTCTGTGGCTGAAAGAGGGAGGAAGTTTGGGTGGGCATTCTGGCCTGTAGTTGGTCGGAGGAACAGGGGCAACTAGGAGGTCAGTCTCTGCTCTTGCTGGCTGGGGCTGGTGGGAGTTGGAGCCCAGAGGTTCCTTGCTCCTGTTGAGAGGAAGAACATCTCTTCATTTTATCAATGTCAGGCTGATCTCCCTCTATTCATCCCCCTCCCCACTCCACTTCCTTAATGAGTCTTAAATTGCAAGCCTGAAAGACAGGGGCTGTGCCTTATTCTGATTCAACACACTGCCTATTTAATGTAGGTTCATAGGAAAATAAGCATGCAATGATTTCAAGAGTGGAGTCTCCTTTAAACCAAGGGAGACATATTAAAGGGTCATTAAGTTGCCTGATGGTAGTTTAGGGAAGCTTTTAATGTTTAATAGGTTATTGTATTTTAATATTCTGTTGGAAGCCACCCAGAGTGGCTGGGGAAACCCAGCCAGATGGGCGGGGTATAAATAATAAATTATTATTATATATTATTATTATAAGTAGCTGGGGATGATTAAGAAGAGGAGCTCATCTGCCCCTGGTTTTTGAAGTCTAATTTTCACACACCCCGTTCCTGGGTTATTATGTGCTCATGTTCAGTAGTGAAAGGACCAGACAACAGTGTTAAATACCTTTAAAAATAACTTGGTTCTATCACTATATGTTTCTCTTTCCCTCTATCTTGCTTCTCTTGAGATGCCTTAGCTCACGTTTTTCAGGGCCCTACTAGGCAAACCTGCCTAGAAGGACCTGGTCATCTGTCATGGATGCTTTAACTGAGTTTCCTGCAGTGTGGGGGGTTGGACTTGATTACCCTTGGGGTCCCTTCCAACTCTGCAATTATTTGATCTTGCACAAGAAGAGCAAAGAGCAAAATAGAGGAGAATACTGCCCAGGTGTCATGTCAATACAGACACAAAATGCGTTGGTCCTACCTCAATAGTTATGAGTTAAATTTGTCAATTGCCCCCAAGCAGCATGCTTTCCTGTCCCCCCCCCCCCCGTGTAAGGATGTCAGCAAGATAGGATCAATGCAATCTCCATCACTGGCTTAGGCAGCACTACATGATGTATGTACTCACATATAGAGATCGCGTTCTTCAAGAGCCGACGGCACTTGGTCTGCACTGGGACTCTCTCCTACCACTCCTGTCCATCCAGGCTCACTACCAAGCAATTGCCGGGGGGGGGGGGCAGAGAAGAAACATTAGACAGTTAGTAAGAAGGGCAATTTGTCTAGCACCAGGGGTAGGGCAGCAGATTGGACTACAGTTCTCACAATACCTAGCCATTATGCTATGTTGAGCTGACGGGAGTTGGAGACATCAACAAAATCTGGATAGCTACAGATTCCCCATCCCTAGTCAAGCAGACTTTGTAAATTCCGGTGGACCCCAAATCAGCCTGCTGGTAACCCGTGCGGGGAAATCCGGCTTCGAAAAGACCTCTGCGTGACTTGTGCACACATGCAGATAATTACCTCTGAAACCAGTCTTTGAACATTCTCTCCGTCCCAGGAAGGTTTGTGTGTGGATTCAAGACATAAAAGGTGCTGCTGCTGTTGACACCGCGGTTTAGGATAGTCTCTTCCTGATACTGTTAAAAGCAGATCAGAAAAACAGCTTTATTAGATGGGATAAAGGCAGAGGTTTTGGTACAGGGAAGAGATTTCAGCCCGCAAAGGTTTTTGCTAGATGTAGCCTTGGTACAATGAGTGTGTCATCTCCAGGGCCAGAAAGGGGGGGGGGTTGAGAAGAAGAGTGAAAGTAAGTAGTGGTTTCTAGCGGGCAATACCAGGCTCATTGCTCCTTCCCATGACTAGCAACAACCTGAAGTCACCCCGTTAAATCTGCAAGCTGACTTAACACAAAACACAGAACTAAGCTTCCAAAAGGTGCTGAACTGAAATCTATTAGGGAAAAACACAAGCACGCAGCCTTGCTTGAATCTAGTGAGCTCAATGTCTCATTCAGAATCTGGGGAAAGGGGCCAAGGGATCCTGGATCGAAGCTCAGTTCATCCACCAGCACACATCTCTCCTCACTTCCTCCAAAACTTGCAACCTATGAAAAGTAAAACCACATACAGTGCCCCAGAGACAGATAGCTAGGATCCCTTTGTAGGGCACTTGGGCAAATTGAGCCATGCTTCATTACACAGAGGAAGCAAAAGCAGCCTAATGTCACCTCTTACTCCGTTTCACAGGTCTTTTAAATAAAGGTATTTCCTAGCCGCTACTAAATATCCTTTTCACGAATCACCAAGAAGGCAGACATGGAGCATCGTGCAAACAAAAGCTGCGCTACTTAACAAAGCTAACGTTGCTGTAGCTATTCAATCCATCTTTAAAAAGGTGTAGGACAAAAACTACGTCTGGATCATGCCTTTGTGCCTTGGGCAGGGCAGGGGAGTTCTTTATACCTTTTTTGTAAGAGAATAGCTGAGCAGGAACCGCAGAGATGGTAACCGGGTCACGGAATGGTTTTTCAAGCATGGCATGTTTTCCCAGGGAAGCTTTTGCAGGTGCTGGGGGGGGGGGGAAATGATCAGAAATTAAGCCTTGATCTCCCCTCCGTACAAGAGGGGACTGCTGGGCTCCTTCAATGGAGTAACCTCAGTCGGGGTGGGGGGAGGTTGGGGGACATAATTCCAGCCCATTAAGGGAAGCCAAGGATGCCTTATCACCAGCCCTCCAATATCTGGCAGGCTGCTTCTGACCTGGACCGCCAGGGAAAGGAAAGCAATGAGCTGAA